>NW_027145346.1:0-23152 GCF_026170545.1 Melanerpes formicivorus | reverse complement strand
CCTGGAATGGTGCTGTGGTGGCCGTCGCGGTGCCAGGCTGGTGGTAAGCTTGGTGCCACAGGTGGTGCCCATCCTGGTGCCCATCACAGTGCCACAGGCAGTGCCCATCCTGGTGCCCACCTTGGTGCCAGGGCGGTGCCCATCCTGGTGCCCATCATAGTGCCAGGGCGGTGCCCATCCTGGTGCCCATCATAGTGCCTCAGCCGGTGCCCATCGTGGTGCCCATCACAGTGCCAGGGTGGTGCCCATCATGGTGCCAATCACAGTGCCAGAGTGGTGCCCATCCTGGTGCCCATCATAGTGCCAGGGCGGTGCCCATCCTGATGCCCATCATAGTGCCACAGGCAGTGCCCATCCTGGTGCCCACCTCGGTGCCAGGGCGGTGCCCATCCTGGTGCCCATCATAGTGCCAGGGCGGTGCCCATCCTGGTGCCCATCATAGTGCCTCAGCCGGTGCCCATCGTGGTGCCCATCACAGTGCCAGGGTGGTGCCCATCATGGTGCCAATCACAGTGCCAGAGTGGTGCCCATCCTGGTGCCCCATCATAGTGCCAGGGCGGTGCCCATCCTGATGCCCATCATAGTGCCACAGGCAGTGCCCATCCTGGTGCCCACCTCGGTGCCAGGGCGGTGCCCATCCTGGTGCCCATCACAGTGCCACAGGCAGTGCCCATCCTGGTGCCCACCTCGGTGCCAGGGCGGTGCCCATCCTGGTGCCCATCACAGTGCCACAGGCGGTGCCCGTCCTGGTGCCCACCTCGGTGCCAGGGCGGTGCCCATCCTGGTGCCCACCACAGTACCAGGGCGGTGCCCATCCTGGTGCCCACCTTAGTGCCACAGGCGGTGCCCATCCTGGTGCCCACCTCGGTGCCAGGGTGGTGCCCATCGTGGTGCCCATCACAGTACCAGGGTGGTGCCCATCCTGGTGCCCATCACAGTGCCAGGGCGGTGCCCGTCCTGGTGCCTACCTCGGTGCCACGGTGGTGGCCATCACGGTGGTCACTCCCCTGCGCCGGCAGTGCCCACCCTGCCCTGGCAGTGCCCACCCTGCCCCCGTCCCCTGCCCCGCAGAGCGTCACTGGCACCTTCTGCCCCCCCGGACTCGGACTCGGCGCCGCTCAGCTGCGGTCTGCGCCGCGGCCGCTTCCTCCTCTCCGACGAAGCCTTCCCAGGCTCCACCACCACCGTCCTCGAGGTCTGCGCCCCCCACCCACCCCCCTAGTGCCACCCCAAGCCCCCCTTTGCCATGCTCCCCCCCCGTGACGTGCCCCTTCCCCCGCAGCGGTCTCCCTTCTGCCCGGCCAAGCGCCTGGGGCAGCGCCCGGAGCTGCGGCTGCCGGCGGAGCTGCGCGGCCGGGGGGTGGCCGCGGGGGTGGCCGCGCTGCTGGGGGCCAGCTCCGGCCGCCTGCTGCTCACTCGCCGCGCCCCCGGCCTCAGCTTCCCCAACCTCTGGGTGCCGCCCGGTGAGTGCCGAGCCCGGCCCCGCCGAGTGCCAACCCCGGCCCCGCCGAGTGCCAACCCCGGCTGGGGGCACACGGGCTGCTGCTTCCTCTAGGGTGACTTAGGGGGGCCCCTGGGGTGCTGGTCCCTTTGGGGTGCTGCTTTTGGGGTGCTGATACCTTTGGGTGGTCCCTTTGGGGTGCTAGTCCGTTTGGGGTGCCCTTGGGGTGATGCTTTTGGGGGTGCTGGTCCCTTTGGGGTGCCGGTCCCTTTGGGGTGATGGACCCTTTGGGGTGCTGGTCCCTTTGGGGTGCCCTTGGGGTGCTGGTCCCTTTGGGGTGCTTTTAGGGTGATGCTTTTGGGGTGCTGATGCCTTTGGGGTGGTTCCTTTGAGGTGCCCTTTGGGATGCTGGTCCCTTTGGGGTGCCCTTGGGGTGCGGGTGCCTTTGGGATGATGCTTTTGGGGTGCTGGTCCCTTTGAGGTAATGCTTTTGGGGTGCTGATGCCTTTGGGGTGGTCCCTTTGGGGTGCTAGTCCGTTTGAGGTGCCCTTGGGGTGATGCTTTTGGGGTGCCAGTCCCTTTGGGGTGCCGGTCCCTTTGGGGTGATGGACCCTTTGGGGTGTTGGTTCTCTTTGGGGTGCCTCTGGGGTGCTGCTTTTGGGGTGCTGATGCCTTTGGTGTGGTTCCTCTGGGGTGCCCTTGGGGTGCTGGTTCCTCTGGGGTGCCTTTGAGGTGCCCTTTGGGGTGCCAGTCCCTTTCAGGTGCCCTTTTGGGGTGCTGGTCCCTTTGGGGTGCCCTTGGAGTGCTGCTTTTGGGGGTGCTGGTCCCTTTGGTGTGGTTCCTCTGGGGTGCCCTTGGGGTGCTGGTCCCTTTGGGGTGCTTTTAGGGTGATGCTTTTGGGGTGCTGATGCCTTTGGGGTGCTGATGCCTTTGGGGTGGTTCCTTTGGGGTGCCTTTGAGGTGCCCTTTGGGGTGCTGGTGCCTTTGGGGTGCCCTTGGGGTGCTGGTGCCTTTGGGGTGCCTTTGGGATGATGCTTTTTGGGGTGCTGGTCCCTTTGGGGTGCTGCTTTTGGAGTGCTGATGCCTTTGGGGTGGTTCCTTTGGGGTGCTGGTCCCTTTGGGGTGCCTTTGGGGTGCTGCTTTTGGGGTGCTGATGCCTTTGGGGTGGTTCCTTTGGGGTGCCCTTGGGGTGCCTTTGGGGTGATGCTTTTGGGGTGCTGATGCCTTTGGGGTGGCTCCTTTGGGGTGCCCTTGGGGTGCTTTTTGGGTGTTAGTACCTGTGGGGTCCTGGTGCTTTTGGGGTATCTTTGGAGTGGTCCCTTTGGGGTGCTGGTACCTTTGGGGTGATGCTTTTGGGGTGCTGATGTCTTTGGGGTGTCTTTGGGGTGGTCCCTTTGGGGTGCTGGTACCTTTGGGGTGATGCTTTTGGGGTGCTGGTTCCTTTGGGTTGCTGATTCCTTTGGGGTTCCCTTGGGGTGCTGGAGCCTTTGGGGGTTCCTTTGGGGTGGTGCCTTTGGGGTCCTGGTGCCTTGGGGTGGTGCCTTTGGGAGTTCCTTTGGGGTGGTCCCTTTGGGGTGCTGGTGCCTTTGGGTTGCTGATTCCTTTGGGGTGCCCTTGGGATGCTGGTGCCTTTGGGGGTTCCTTTGAGGTGGTGCCTTTGGGGTGCTGGAGCCTTTGGGGTGCTGATACCTTTGGGGCTGCCCCTCACCTGCTGCCCTTCCTCCCAGGCGGCCACTTGGAGCCGGATGAAGAGGTGAGAGCACAACGTGGGGGCAAGGAGGGGCTGAGAGGGGACCGGGGAGGGGCTTTTGGGGGGGTGTCGCTGCTGGAGCCCCCCCGAACCCCTCTTCCACGTCTCCCCCTCTCCCCCTTTTCCTGCCGGCTTTGCAGCTGCTGGCTGCGGCGCTGCGGGAGCTGGAGGAGGAGGCAGGGCTGCGCCTGCCCGCGGGGACCTTCTCCTGCAGGATGCTTGGCCTCTGGGAGGTACCTGGGCGCCTTCTGGGGGGATGGGGAGGGGAGGTGGCACCTGGGTGCCCTCATGATCCCCTCCTGTGTGTGTGTCCCCCCAACAGTCCCTCTACCCCCCCAAGCTGAGCCTGGGGCTGCCGCGGCACCACCACATCGTCGCCTACCTCCTGCTCCTCTCCTCCGAGTCCCAGCGGCAGCTGGAGGTGAGGGTGGTCGGGGGGAGGGGGCCGCGCTGCGCCCCCCGCCGAGGGCAGGCGACAGCCAGCCCCGGGCTCAGGCCAGGATGTGTCCCAGGCAGGCCGAGGTCAGCGCCTACGCCTGGCTGGAGCCTTCCCTCCTGGCAGCCATCGCCGCCAGCGAGCAGGGAGCGCAGCGCCCGCGGCCGGTCCCCGGCTCCCTGCCGGGCACCGTGGGGTGAGGACGTGGCAGGGGGGTGGGCGCCGAGGGGAAGGGGAGGGGGAGCAGAGCCTCGGCGGCTCCACCGTCGCCTTCTCCTCCCCCAGCATCACGGAGCTGAGCCACGGCTCCCGCAGCTCCCTGCGGGTCCCCACGGAGACTTTCCTGCGGGCGGCGCCGGCCGCGGGCGCCGACGTGGAGAGGGTCAGCAGCGGCACCAAGTTCGCCCTGCGGCGCTGGCAGCTCCTGGGCGCCGCCCCCCCGCCGCTGGCACAATAAAGGCAGCGCCCAGGGGCGCCCAGCACCTCCTGCAGCACCTGGGGGGCACCAGGGCTCGAGTGGGAGTGGGACAGGAGCCTGAGGTGGTGGTCGAGAGGGATATGGGGGGGGGGCAGAGACCGATGGGGGTGGGGTGAGGGTCCCAGAGTGGGAGTGGGGTGAGGGTCCTAGAGTCTGAGTGGGAGTGGGGAGAAGGTCCCAGAGCCAGAGTGGGAGTGGGGTGAGGGTCCTAGAGTCTGAGTGGGAGTGGGGAGAAGGTCCCAGAGTCCAAGTGAGAGTGGGGTGAGGGTCCCAGAGCCAGAGTGGGAATGGGGTGAGGGTCCCAGAGTCCAAGTGGGAGTGGGGTGAGGGTCCCAGAGTGGGAGTGGGGTGAGGGTCCCAGAGCCAGAGTGGGAGTGGGGTGAGGGTCCCAGAGTCCGAGTGGGAGTGGGGTGAGGGCTACAGAGCCTGAATGGGAGTGGGGTGAGGGCTACAGAGCCTGAGTGGGAGTGGGGTGAGGGTCCTAGAGTCTGAGTGGGAGTGGGGTGAGGGTCTCAGAGTCTGAGTGGGGTGAGGGTCCCAGAGTGGGAGTGGGGTGAGGGTCTCAGAGTCCAAGTAGGAGTGGGGTGAGGGTCCCAGAGTGGGAGTGGGGAGAAGGTCCCAGAGTCCGAGTGGGAGTGGGGTGAGGGTCCCAGAGTGGGAGTGGGGTGAGGGCTACAGAGCCTGAGTGGGAGTGGGGTGAGGGTCCCAGAGTCCAAGTGGGAGTGGGGTGAGGGTCCCAGAGCCGGAGTGGGACGGAGGTCCCAGGATCCATGCAGGAGAGGGAGTGGAGTCTGTGCTGGAGTGGTGCAGGGGTCCTGGAGTCCATGTGGGAGTGGGGTGAGGGTCTTGGAGCCTGTGTTGGAGCAGGATGGGGGTCCCAGAATCCATGCTGGAGAAGGAGGGGGGCAGGGAGGGAGGGGTCCAGAGTGCTTTGTGCCACTGCTGGGCACAGCTGGGGGGTGCCCTGCTGGGGCAGGGGGGGGTGCAGGAGGTGATCTCCACCCAACCATGCTGGGATCTGCTGGAACCAAAGCTCTGCTCCTGCAGGAGGCCTTTGCAGGGAGCTGAAGGAGCTCAGGGATCAAAGTTGGGCTCCTGGGTTGGCACTTTCCTCCCAGCCCCCCCTGGGCAGTGTGCTGCTGCTGGGCACAGCTGGGGGCAGCCCTGCTGGGGCAGGGGGGGCAGGAGGGCAGCTCCAGGGGTCCCTTCCCTCCCCTCCCTGCTGGGCTGTGCTGGAGCCAAAGCTCTGCTCCTGCAGGAGGCCTTTGCAGGCAGCTCAGGGCTCAGGGCTGGGCTCCTGGGTTGGCACTTTGCTGCCAGCCCCCCCTGGGCACTGTGCTGCTGCTGGGCACAGCTGGGGGCAGCCCTGCTGGGGCAGGGGGGTTGCAGGAGGGGATCTCCAGAGGTCCCAGGCTGGGTTTGGGGTTGCAGTGAAGTAACCAAACCTAAAGGGCTGTGGGCAGAGGCTCTTTGCCCAGCTGAGGGGAGGAGAAAGGCCACAAACCACCAGCAGCCAAAAATAAGAAGTCAGAGGCTGTGATCCCCAGGGGCCTGCAGCCAAAAAAGCACAAAAGAGGCAAATCTCACCCAGGGAGGAGACAAAACCTCCACATTTTTATGGCCACAGCTCAGGGAGGAGCCTCAACCTCAACCACAGCTTCTGGGAGAGGCTGAACCCACCCAGAGCTCAGAAAAGGACATTTTGGGGTGAAAGAGGCGGGGGGGGAAATCACCACCAGCCCCAGGAGGAGGCAGCTGGAAGTGGTTGGAGCTTGGCCACACTCCACAGAGCCTTCGGGGAGCGGACTGCAGGAAAGCAAAGCAGCCCCGGAGCCAGAGGCAAAGCCTGGGGAAGGGCCACAGCAGGAGGAAAAACAGACCCGAAACTGAGTCTAAACCCAGCAGCAGGCCTCCGGAGAGCAGATTGAATCCTTCAGAACACCCTCTGACCCCAGGAGAAGAACCGCTGCGAAGATCGCAGCTGAAGAACCTCTCCAGGGCAGCCAAAGCCGCGGAGCCGAGGAGCGCAGAGCCGCCGCCTCGCAGCGCCGCCAGCCCGCGGCCCCTTAGCCACGCCCACTCGCGGCGAAGCCACGCCCTCCCTCATAGCGTCTGTTGGGCGCTGGCCACGCCTAGTCCCGTTAGCCACTCCCCCTGCACAGCCTTTGGCCACGCCCCCGCCCCCGGCGCGCCTTGAGGGGCTGCGCCGAGGGGTGAAGGATCCGGGATGGGAGGGGGAGTGGGGCTGAGGTTGGGACTGGGACTGGGACTGGGACTGGGACTGGGACTGGGACTGGGGCTGGGACTGGTCCAGTATGGGACAGGTGCTCTATGGGGCTGATCCAGTATGGGACTGGGACTGCGGCTTGGGCTGGATCTGAATAGGACTGCTCCAGTATGGGGCTGGGACTGGGACTGGGACTGGGACTGGGATTGGGACTGGGATTGGAACTGGGACTGGGACTGGGACTGGAAGTGGGGCTGGGAGTGGGACTGGGACTGGGACTGGGGCTGGGACTGGTGCAGTATGGGACAGGTGCTCTATGGGGCTGATCCAGTCTGGGACTGCGGCTGGGACTGGGACTGCGGCTGGGACTGGGGATGGGGCTGGGACTGGGACTGGGACTGGGATTGGGACTGGGACTGGGACTGGGGCTGGGGTTGGGACTGCGGCTGGGACTGGGACTGGGACTGGGATTGGGACTGGGATTGGGACTGCAGCTGGTCCAGTATGGGACTGGGGCTGCGGCTGGGGCTGGATCTGAATAGGACTGCTCCAGTATGGGGCTGGGACTGGGACTGGGACTGGGACTGGGACTGGGACTGGGACTGGGATTGGGACTGGGACTGCGGCTGGGGCTGAGACTGTGGCTTGGGCTGGATCTGAATAAGACTGCTCCAGTATGGGACTGGGACTGGAACTCTGACTAGGGCTGGGGCTGGGGCTGGGACTGGTCCAGTATGGGACTGGTGCTCTATGGGGCTGGTCCAGTACGGGACTGGGACTGCGGCTGGGGCTGGGACTGCGGCTGGGGCTGGTGCTGGTGCTGGGGCTGGGACTGAGACTGGGACTGGGACTTGGACTGGGACTGGGACTGGGATTGGGACTGGGACTGCAGCTGGGACTGGGACTGGGACTGGGATTGGGACTGGGACTGCAGCTGGGACTGGGACTGGAACTAGGATTGGGATTGGGACTGGGATTGGGACTGCGGCTGGTCCAGTATGGGACTGGGGCTGCGGCTTGGGCTGGATCTGAATAGGACTGCTCCAGTATGGGGCTGGGACTGGGACTGGGACTGGGACTGGGACTGGGACTGGGATTGGGACTTGGACTGGGGCTGGGGCTGGGGCTGGGACTGGGACTGGGACTGGGACTGGGACCGCAGCTGGGACTGGGACTGGGACTGCATCTGAATAGGACTGCTCCAGTATGGGGCTGGGGCTGGGACTGGGACTGGGATTGGGACTGCAGCTGGGACTGGGACTGGGACTGGGATTGGGACTGCAGCTGGGACTGGGACTGGATCTGAATAGGACTGCTCCAGTATGGGGCTGGGACTCTATGGTCCAGGTCCAGCGTGGGACTGGTGCTCTATGGGGCTGATCCAAAGTGGGACTGGTGCTCTGTGGGGCTAATCCAGCGTGGGGCTGGTGCTCTATGGGGCTGATCCAGCGTGGGACTGGTGCTCTATGGGGCTGATCCAGCGTGGGACTGATGCTGTACGGGGCTGGAGCTCTATGGGGCCAGTGCTGTATGTAACTGGTTCCAGATGGGAACAGCCCAGCATGCGCCTGGCGCTCTCTGAGGACCAATCCTGCGCTGTGCCCTGCCCAGCACCACTCCCCAGTCCTGGCCCGCAGCCCATTCTGGGTGCTGTGACCGCCCCCAGGCTCTCCCATCCTGTCCCCTACCACCCCCAAAATCGCCTCCAGGGGGCAGCTGGCACCTCCCAGGCTGTCCCACCCCCCTGATCGCCCCTCTGAGGCACGACCCCCACACCCAGCGGGACGCAGCCAGGGGCATGGGCTGGGGACAGCTTCCAGTTTAATCCCTGGGGGGGCTCCGGGACGCTCACTGCTGGCTCCGCAGGATCCGCAGCAGCATGGCGTGGACGCCCTCATCCATGAATCCCTGAGGGACAAGAGCTGGGTTTGACCTCCTGGGCTTGGAGTGGGGGAACCCAGCTGGGATATCATCATCCTCATCCCCCTCCCCGACCTCCCCCCCAGTGTCACCCCGAGGCGAGTGGCCCCTGGGCACCTACCTGGGCAGCGTGGAGCAGGTGAGTCCTGTAGACCTCTACAGTGTCTCGGTGGTTCTTCTGCTGGACCTGGGCGGGGGGAGGAGAGGAGGATGAAGAGGAAGGTTGGGTGGGGGGACGGGGCGGGGGTGGAGGGGGTGGCACTGGGTGCTGGCACCCACCTCGAGCTGAAGTTGGAGCCGGGCGCTCTGCCCGCGGAGCCCCAGGACCTCTGCCGACAGCTTCTCCGTCTCCACCAGCAGCTTCTTCATCTGGGGGTGGGGTGCAGGGGGGCGAAGCTGGGGTGCTGGTGGGGATCAGCTGCCCTCTTGTCAACCTCCTCTCCCCCCCCCGCCAAGGGTTGGCCCTTTGGTTCCCCTTAGCTCCCCCCTGCAGGCTGGGCTTGGGTGGGAAGAAGCTCCCAAGGTGCCCCGGGGTCCCCAGAGTGGGGTGGCCGAGGACGTCAGGAGGGGGGAGGTGGAAGGGAGGTGGTTGGAGGGGGATGGGGACAGGGAAGCGAGGGGGACAGGGATGGGAAGGGGACAGGGATGGGAAGGGGACAGGGGTGGGAAGGGGATGGTGATGGTGATGGTGATGGTGATGGGAAGGGGATGGTGATGGGAAGGGGATGGTGATGGGAAGGGGACAGGGATGGGAAGGGGATAGGGATGGGAAGGGGATGGTGATGGAAGGGGATAGGGATGGGAAGGGGATAGGGATGGGAAGGGGATGGTGATGGGAAGGGGACAGGGATGGGAAGGGGATAGGGATGGGAAGGGGATGGTGATGGGAAGGAGATGGTGATGGGAAGGGGATAGGGATGGGAAGGGGACAGGGATGGGAAGGGGATGGTGATGGGAAGGGGACAGGGATGGGAAGGGGATGGTGATGGGAAGGGGATAGAGATAGGAAGGGGACAGGGATGGGAAGGGGACAGGGATGGGAAGGGGATGGTGATGGGAAGGGGATAGAGATGGGAAGGGGACAGGGATGGGAAGGGGACAGGGATGGGAAGGGGATGGTGAGGGGAAGGGGACAGGGATGGGAAGGGAATGGTGATGGAAGGGGACAGGGATGGGAAGGGGACAGGGATGGGAAGGGGACAGGGGTGGGAAGGGAATGGTGATGGGAAGGAGATGGTGATGGGAAGGGGACAGGGATGGGAAGGGAATAGTGAGGGGAGGGGAGGGGAGTGGTACAGGGACAGTAATGGGGACAACACAGTGACGGGCAGGGGACAGCGGCGGGAATGGTGATGGGACAGGTCCCCATCCTGACTATCCAGTGTCCCAGGAAGGGGTTGAGGATGGTGATGGGAAGGAGACGGTGATGGGGACAGCGAGGGCCAGCGTGCCAGCCGCCCCTCACCTTGCCGTCCTTGTCGCGGCAGGCGGTGGCCAACTGCCCGGCCCGTGCCCGCAGGCTGCCCAGGCTCCGCTCCAGCTCCTCCGCCTTCTCCCGCAGCTCCTGAGCTTCCCTCTCCCTCTCCTCCGCCCGGGCCAGCGCCGCCTCCGCCGCCCGCTTCTCCTCGGCCGCCGCCGCCTGCCGCCGCTCGGCCTCGGCCGTTCCCAGCTCCCGGCCGCGCAGGGCGGCGGCGGCGGCGCTCAGCCGCTCCAGCAGCCTTGGCACCCGGGGCCCCGCCGCCGCCGCCGCCGGCCCCAGCTCCTCCGCCAGTTCCCGCAGGGTGCCCTCCAGCTCGCCCAGCAGCTCAGCGCCGTCCCCGGGGCTGGCGCCGTCGGCCTCCATCTCCGCCACCAGCTGCAGGGCTTCGTGCTGGGACCTCACCAGTCCGTCCAGCTTGTGCTGCAGCTCCCGCAGGATGCTGGCCCCGCTGCCCCCGGCCGCCTCCCGTGCCCGCTCGCCCAGCCCGTCCCGCAGAGCCGCCAGCTCCCGCCGCTGCCCCGCCAGCCTCCGCCGCAGCCTCGCCGTCTGCTCCTTCTCCGCCGCCAGCCCCCGGCACGGGGCGGCCGCCCCCCGACCTTCCTCCTTCCCCGGTTGGGAACCGGAATCCTGCTCCCGCAGCCCCCGCAGCTCCTCCCGGAGCCTCTCCCGCTCCCGCCCCAGCCGGGCCAGCTCCGCCAGGAGCGTTGCGTTGTTCTCCTTCAGCTCCGAAATCTCCTTCTCCAAGCTCCCATCCTTCTTCTCTTCCTCCTCTTCTTCCTTCTCCTCTTCCTCTTGGCTTTTCCCGGCCGGTGGCGGCTCCGTGCCGTTCTCCAGGCACCGTCCCGGCGCCGTCCCGGCCAGGGGCCGCAGCTTGGCCAGGAGGAGCCGGGACCCTTCCAGCATCTTGGCATGGGTCTGGTCGGCACGGCCCAGGGTCTGCTCCAGCCCCACCACCATCTTCTCCCAGGTCACCAAACTCCTCCGCACGGCCTCGGCCGACACCACCTCGTAGTGAAGTTTGCTCCTCAGGGCTTCCTCCACCTCCTTCCTCAGCCCTTTGCTCCTGCTCAGGGCGTTCGCCTTCTCTGCCCTCATCCTGGCACACTCGGTGCCCAGCCACGCCAGGAACGGTGCCAGCCCCGGCGCATTGCCGCCGCCCCCATCGCCGCCATCACCGCCCCCACCATCATCATCCTCCTCACCACCACCGCCTTGCCCCTCGGTTTTGTCTCCTCCGCCCCCTCCCTCCTCAGCCTCCATCCTCTTCCTCAGCTCGCCCAGATGCTGTGCCAGCAGGGCCAGGCAGGCACCATCCTCATCCTCATCCTCATCCTCCAGGCGGTGGCCGGTGGCGGGGCCGGGCAGGAGCCCTGCCAGCTCCCGCAGCCTCTGCCGGATGCCGTCGCTGGCGGCCGCCAGCCGCTGGCACTCCTGAGTCTTCCTCTCCAGGCGCCGCTGCAGGCGCCGCACCCGGCGGGCATCCCGCTGCTCTTCCTCCTCCTCCTCCTCCTCCTCTTCTTCCTCCTCCTCCTCCTCCTCCTCGCTGTCGCTGCCCGCGGTCCCCTCTCCCCTGCTTCCCACCGCTGGCACAGGGTCCCGGGCACAGCCGGTGCCACTCTCTGCCAGGAGGAAAAGAAACAATTCCCTTTGCCCCCTTTCTGTTGCCCCCCCAAGAGTGACCTCGAGGAGGGGGATGGCACCGGAGGGGGTGGGGGTCGGGGTCTCACCTCCGGCCTTGCCACGGGCACGGCGCAGGAGCCGCCGCAGCGCTCGGTTGGGAGTCTGCCAGGCTCGGTGCCAGCTGTGCCCATCCCCTACCGTCGCCCCATGGCTCAGCAGCAGCTCGGCCGACTCCAGGCTGCCCTGCTCGCAGGCCAGGGCCAGCGCGGTCCTGGGGTGGCACAGGGGGACACGGTGCCAGGGGGGCAGGAAAGTGCAGTGGCACAGTGGCATGGTGCCACCGCGGCATGGGGGCACGGGGGCACATCAACATGGTGGTAGGGGGCACGATGCCATGGTGACACAATGACAAGGTGGCACAGTGGCACGGTGGCACAGTATATGATGGCACCGTGTGGCATGGGAGCACAATGGCAAGGTGGCACAATGGCAAGGTGGCAGAGTGGCATGGGGGCACGATAGCAAGGTGGCACAGTGGCACAGGTCCTTCCCCACCTCTTTCCCCACCTCTCCCTGGGGTCCCCTTCGCCTCCTGGGCACAGAGGACTCCCCCCCAGACCTGCCCTTCCATAGGGCACCTCCACGCTCCCCATGGGGCAAAGCCACCAAAGCCATCCCCACTCCAACGCCCCCGGGGGGGTCAGAGCTGAGCCCCCCCTCCCCCCTTCCCTGTGCCCCCCCCCCCCCAGGTTGTGCCACACGTCCCCAGGTGCCCCCAGGACCACTCACTTCTGGTCCTCATCGGCCAGGTTGGGGTCAGCTCCCCTCTGCAGGAGCTGGGCGCAGATGGCAGCGTGGTTCCTGCGGGCTGCCAGCATCAGGGGGGTCTGCCCGTGCTGGGGGGGGGGACACAAGGGGTCTGTCACCCTCTGTCCACTCCCCATCGCCCCCTGCCCTCTCCCCATCCCCCCCAACCCCCCCCCCTCCTGCTCCCCACTCACTGCGTCGGTGGCATCCAGGAGAGCTTCGTGGTCGCAGAGCAGGAGGACGCTGGAGGCACAGCCCGAGGAGGCTTGGGGGGGTGGGGGGGAGGAGAGGTCGTGCCGGTGTTTGGGGGGGGTCTCATCTGTCCCCCCAGTCCCCTCCAACCCCTTGTTCCCCACCCCCGGTTTGGGGAACCCCCCCCCCCCGGCACTCACCAGCCCAGTGCAGGGGGGTCCGGTTCTGCCCATCCACGTGGCCCTCGTTGGCACCGTACTAGGGGGGGAGGGAGGGGGGGGACACACACACAGAGGGCAGGGGACAGGAGCCCAGGTCCCACCCTGCCCCCTGCTCATCCTCATCCTCACCCCTGGCCCCAAGCCACTGTGCTTGGTGCCCTATCTTCATCCCCAGCTCCATCCTCGTCCCCTTTGGGTTCCCTGTTCCCATCCCTGTTCTCTTCCGCACCCCTGCCCTCGTCCCCACCCCTGTCCCTCTCCCCCTCCTCATCCCCAGCTCCATCCTCATCTTCCTCTGCATCCCCATCCCCACCCCTGCTCTTGTCCCTCTCCCCCTCCTCATCCCCAGCTCCATCCTCATCTTCCTCTGCATCCCCATCCCCACCCCTGCCCTTGTCCCCATCCCTATCCCTCTGCTCATCCCCAGCTCCATCCTCAACCTCTTTTGGGTCCCTGTCCCCACCCCTGTGCCCCTTCTCACCCCCATCCCTGTCCCTGTCCTTATCCTTGTCCCCATCCTATCCTTGGCCCTGTCCCCATCCTTGTCCCCATCCCATCCTTGTCCCCATCCCTGTCCCTGTTCCCTATCCTTGTCCCTGTTCCCATCCTTGTCCCCATCCTTGACCCTATCCCTATCCTTGTCCCCCTCCCTATCCCCATCCCTATCCTTGTCCCCATCCCATCCCTGTCCCTGTCCTTGTCCCCCTCCCTATCCCCATCCCATCCTTGTCCCTATCCTTGTCCCTGTCTCTATCCTGTCTCTATCCCTGTCCCCATTCCATCCTTGTCCCTATCCTTGTCCCTGTCCCTATCCTTGTCCCTGTTCCCTATCCTTGTCCCTATCCCTATCCTTGTCCCCATCCCATCCCTGTCTCTATCCTTGTCCCTATCCCATCCCTGTCCCTATCCTTGTCCTCATCCCTATCCCTGTCCCTCTCCTTGTCCCCATCCCTGTCCCTATCCTTGTCTCCCTCCCTATCCCCATCCCATCCTTGTCCCCATCCCATCCTTGTCCCTATCCCTGTCCCTCTCCTTGTCCCCATCCCTGTCCCTATCCTTGTCTCCCTCCCTATCCCCATCCCATCCTTGTCCCCATCCCATCCTTGTCCCTATCCCTGTCCCTATCCTTGTCCCTGTCTCTATCCTGTCTCTATCCCTATCCCCATCCCATCCTTGTCCCCATCCCTGTCCCTGTTCCCTATCCTTGTCCCTGTTCCCATCCTTGTCCCCATCCTTGACCCTATCCCTATCCTTGTCCCCATCCCTATCCCTGTCCCTATCCTTGTCCCCATCCTTGTTCCTGTTCCCTATCCTTGTCCCTGTTCCCTATCCTTGTCCCTGTTCCCATCCTTGTCCCCATCCTTGACCCTATCCCTATCCTTGTCCCCATCCCTGTCCCTGTCCTTGTCCCCATCCCATCCTTGTCCCTATCCCTGTCCCTATCCTTGTCCCTGTCTCTATCCTGTCTCTATCCCTATCCCCATCCCATCCTTGTCCCCATCCCTATCCCTGTTCCCTATCCTTGTCCCTGTTCCCATCCTTGTCCCCATCCTTGACCCTATCCCTATCCTTGTCCCCCTCCCTATCCCCATCCCTATCCTTGTCCCCATCCCGGTCCCTGTCCTTATCCTTGTCCCCATCCCTATCCCTGTCCCCAGGCTTGTGCCCATCCCATCCCTGTCCCTATCCTTGTCCCCATCCCTGTCTCTGCCCCCACCCTTGTCCCCATCCTTGTCCTCATCCCATCCTTGTCCCCAGCCTAGTCCCCATCCCCATCCCTGTCCCTGTCCCTCACCTGCAGCAGGACCTTGACGCACTGAGGCTGGCAGGCGATGGTGGCCAGGTGCAGAGCAGTGCTGCCTGCAAGCGAGGGGAGAGCTGAGCCTGGGGACACCCCAGGGGACCCCACCCCCGCCCGGGGACACCTCCAGGGCCTTGGGGACGCCACCTCACACTGGAGAGACACCACCTGGCCCTGGGGACACCACCTCACCCTGGGAACGCCCCCAGGGGACACCCTGCCCATGGGGACACCTCCTCCCCCCGGGGACTCCACCGCCCACTGGGGACACAACCTTGCCTTGGGGCACCCCCGGGGGACACTTTGCCATGGAGACAGCACCTCCCACTGGGGACACCCCCAGGGGACACCACCTCCCATTGGGGACACCCCCAGGGGACACCACCTCACCCTGGGGACACCCCCAGGGGACACCACCTCCCACTGGGGACACCCCCAGGGGACACCACCTCACCCTGGGGACACCTCACTGACTTTGGGGACAGCTTACTCTGGCCTCACCTCACTTTGGGGTCCCCTCACTTTGGGGACACCTCGCTCTGGGGTCACCTCCCTTGGGGACACCCCAAGGGGGACACAACCTCACTTGGGGACACCTCACTCTGGGGACACCTCGCTCTGGGGTCACCTCACTTGGGGACACCCCAAGGGGGACTCAACCTCACTCTGGGGACACTTCACTTAGGGACACCCCAAAGGGGACACAACCTCACTTGGGGTCACCTCCCTCTGGGGACACCTTGCTCTGGGGACACTTCACTTTGGGGACAGTCCAAGGGGGACACAACCTCACTCGGGGTCACTTCAATTTGGGGACACCCCAAGGGGGACACAACCTCACTTGGGGTCACCTCACTCTGGGGTCACCTCACTTTGGGGGCACCCCAAAGGGGACACAACCTCACTCGAGGTCACCTCACTCTGGGGACACCCCAAGGGGCACACAACCTCACTTGGGGTCACCTCAGTCTGGGGTCACCTCAGTCTGGGGTCACCTCACTCTGGGGATACCCCAAGGGGACATCACCTCACACTGGGGCCACCTCACTCTGGGGTCACCTCACTTGGGGACATCCCAAAGGGGACATAACCTCACTTGGGGTCACCTCACTTTGGGGGCTCCTCAAAGGGGTCACAACCTCACTTGGGGTCACCTCACTCTGGGGACACCCCAAGGGGACATCACCTCACATTGGGGTCACCTCACTCTGGGGTCATCTCACTTGGGGACACCCCAAAGGGGACACAACCTCACTTGGGGTCACCTCACTTTGGGGACACCCCAAAGGGGACACAACCTCACTCGGGGTCACCTCACTTTGGGGACACCCCAAGGGGGACACAACCTCACTCGGGGTCACCTCACTCTGGGGACACCCCCAGGGGACACCACCTCACTCTGGGGCCACCTGGCTCTGGGGACACTTCACTTTGGGGCCAGCTCAGCCCTGCCCTGGGGCAGGAGGTTGCTCAGCCTTTTGCCACCCCCCCTAGAGGGGACCCAGGGGGACCAAGCCCTCGTCCCCTCCCCTGCCCGGGGGTGTCCCCAAGCTGTCCCCTCGCTCACCGTCGTCGTTCCTCTCATTGACAGGAGCCCCGTGGGCCAGCAGCAGCCTCAGGCACTCGGTCAGCCCCTTGCTGGCAGCCAGGTGGAAGCTGGAGGGGGGGGACACAAGGCAGTGGCTGCCACCGAGGTCCCCAAATAGCACCCTGGGAGGGGAAGGGGGAGCGCGACCCCCTCCTCCCCTCGTGTGGTGCCGCCAGCCGCCGGGGGAGGGTGACCTACGCCGACTGTCCCAGGGCGTTGAGCTTGGCGGGCCGGGAGGTCTTGCGGGGGGCCAGGGTCGCGACCCTGCCCACGTCCCCCCTCGCCACCGCCTCCAGCAGCTTCTGGTCCTGCTTGTTCCACGTCTCCACCTAGGCGCCGACAGGGGGCTCCAGGGGGGGCGGCCAGGGGACACGGCCGGGGGGGGACACACACAAGAGGATGCGGGGTGGGGAGGGATGAGGGGATCCGGGCGGAGACAAGGGGGGCGGGGGGACGACAAAGGGATCCAAGGGGGGGTGGCGAGGGGATCCAGGAGGGTGCAAAGAGGATCCGGGGGGAGATAAGGGGACCCGGGGGGTGACAAGGGGATCCAGGGGGTTGAAAATGGGATCCGGGGGGGGGTGACAATTGGATCCAGGGGGTGGAGAGGGGATCCAGGAGGGTGCAAAGAGGATCCGGGGGGTGATAAGGGGACCCGGGGGGTGACAAGGGGATCCAGGGGGTTGAAAACGGGATCCGGGGGGGGTGACAATTGGATCCAGGGGGTGGAGAGGGGATCCAGGAGGGTGCAAAGAGGATCCGGGGGGTGATAAGGGGACCCGGGGGGGTGACAAGAGGCTCCATGAGGGGTGACAAGGGGATGCAGGGAGTTGAAAATGGGATCCGAGGGGGTGACAATTGGATCCAGGGGGTGGCAAGGGGATCCAGGGCGGGACAAGGGGATCCAGGGGGTTGAAAATGGGATGCGGGGGGGGTGACAACTGGATCCATGGGGGGGCTGTCAAGGTGACAAGTGGCTCCAGGGGGGTGACATGTGAATCCAGGGGTGAAAATTTGACCCAGGAGGGGTGACAGTGGTGCCGGGGTGGGGGGACAGGTGGCTCCAGGGGGACAGAAGTGGCTCCAGGGGAGGTGACAGTGGCTCTAGGGAAGGGACAGATGTATCCGGGGGGGTGACAGTGGCTCCGGGGTGGGGGGACAGTGGCTGCAGGGGGACAGAAGTGGCTCCAGGGGAGGTGACAGTGGCTGTAGGGGGGGAACAGATTGATCCAGGGGGGTGACAGTGGCTGTAGGGGGGAACAGATTGATCCAGGGGGGTGACAGTGGCTGTAGGGGGGAACAGATTGAGCCAGGGGGGTGACAGTGGCTGTAGGGGGGAACAGATTGAGCCAGGGGGGTGACAGTGGCTGTAGGGGGGAACAGATTGAGCCAGGGGGGTGACAGTGGCTCCGGAGTGGGGGGACACAGTGGCTCCAGGGGGACAGAAGTGGCTCCAGGGGAGGTGACAGTGGCTCTAGGGGGGGAACAGATTGATCCAGGGGGTGACAGTGGCTCCGGAGTGGGAGGACAGAAGTGGCTCCAGGGGGACAGAAGTGGCTCCAGGGGAGGTGACAGTGGCTCTAAGGGGGGAACAGACTGATCCAGGGGGGTGACAGTGGCTCCGGAGCTGGGGGACACAGTGGCTGCAGGGGGACAGAAGTGGCTCCCGGGGGGTGACAGTGGCTGTAAGGGGGAACAGACTGATCCAGGGGGGTGACAGTGGCTCCAGGGGGACAGAAGTGGCTCCAGGGGGGACACAGTGGCTCTAGGGGGGGAACAGATTGATCTAGGGGGGTGACAGTGGCTCCGGGTTAGGGGGACAGGTGGCTCCAGGGGGACAGAGTGGCTCCAGGGGGACAGAAGTGGCTCCAGGGGAGGTGACAGTGGCTCTAGGGGGGGAACAGACTGATCCAGGGGGGTGACAGTGGCTCCGGGGTGGGGTGACAGTGGCTCCGGAGTGGGGGAACACAGTAGCTCCAGGGGGACAGAGTGGCTCTAGGGGGACACAGAGGGTCCAGGGGGACAGAAGTGGCTCCAGGGGAGGTGACAGTGGCTCTAGGGGGGGAACAGGTTGATCCAGGGGGGCTGACAGTGGCTCCGGGGTGGGGGGACACAGATGGCTCCGGGGTGGAACAGCAGCTCCCGGGGGTGACAGTGGGTCCCGAGGGCGGAGGTGGCACCGGGGACAGCACCCCTGGGGGTCCCTCCTGCCGACCCGCAGTCAGTGAGGGGCAGGCGGGAGGGGAGGGGGCAGCGCTCTGGGGCTGTGCCTCAGTTTCCCCTCTGGTGGGGCCGGGGGAATCCCGGTGGATTCCGGCCGGGAAAGCTGAGGTGAGGCAGGGGAGCGTGTCCCGGCCTGCGCCGGCCCGGCCGGTTCCGCGGGATCGGGCGGGACCGGGCGGCATCAGCTGAGCCCCGCAGCGCCGGCGGGATGGGGGGGAACCGGCACCGGGGGCGGCAGGAGCCGGGACCGGGAACCGGCAACAGGATTGGGCTCCGGGAATGGGAACCGGGACCTGGATCGGGCACGGGGAATGGAAACCAGCAGCTGGATCTGGCACCGGGAATGGGAACCGGGAGGTGAACCTGGAACCGGGAATGGGAACCGGGAGCTGGATCGGGCACCGGGACCCGGGAGCTACAACGGGGCCAGGGCTGGGGGCTTGGGGTCCCAGCCCAGTGTAGGGGCACCGGGAATGGGATTGCAGCTGGGACTGGGGTCGGGATCTGGGTTAGGATCGGGATCGAAGCCAGGCTTGCACCTGGGACTGGGATCTGGGTCAGGATTGCAGCCAGGATCAGGGCTGGGAAGGGGATCGGGACTGGGATCGGGATCAGCTTTGCAGCCAGCAGCAGGATCCAGCTGGGATCGGGGCTGGGAATGGGATCGGGGCTGGGAATGGGATCGGGGCTGGGAATGGGATCGGGACTGGGATCGGGATCAGCTTTGCAGCCAGCGGCAGGATCCAGCTGGGATCGGGGCTGGGAATGGGATCGGGGCTGGGAATGGGATCGGGACTGGGATCGGGATCAGCTTTGCAGCCAGCGGCAGGATCCAGCTGGGATCAGGGCTGGGACTGGGATCAGAGCCAGGAGCGCAGCTGGGGTTGGGGTCGGGATTGCAGCCAGCATCAGGGCTGGGATTGGGGCTGGGGTCGGGGCTGGGATTAGAGCTGGGCCTGGGGTCGGGACCGCGACTGCAGCTGGCATCAGGATCAGGGCAGGAAGGGCACTGAGCGCCGCTGGCCACCACGGCAGCACCCACGGGTGGTCGCAGGGCACCGAGACTGGATGTGACCCCCCCCAGGCCAAGCTCGGGGACCCCCTGGGCAGAGCGTGGGGGGTGGGGGTGGGTGGGGGGCACCGGGACTCACCGCCACCTGCGAGCTGGAGCAGGAGAACATCCGCTTCATGGTGGCAGTGCCAGGGGAGGGGGCAGGCTCGGACACACCCCCCCGGGACCCCCCGCCCTGGGCGCGGGTGCCGCAGTGTGGGAGCCGCCTGGGCGCTGCTGTGGGTGCGTGGCCTCCGCCCCGACACCTCCCCGCGCCGCGGGGCTGGCTCCTGCCCGGCCTGGGCTTGTCCTGTCACCACCCCGCCAAGCTCTGTCGCTGTCACACCCCCCCCGGGGGCGCCCCAGGCGTGGGCACCCTGCGAGCGGGCACCCAGCGCCCCTGCCCGCTGAGGACTGACGAGCTCGGCGCAGCCAGCAGGGTGGGGGTGGGCACAGACTCCCGTGCCAGCGCCTGAGCATGGCAAAGGTGGTGGTGGGGGGACACCGCGGGGGGTAGGGGTGGGCTGGGGACCTGAGGCACTCAGTGCAGGGATGAGACCTGAGACACTCAGTGCATGAATGAGACCTCAGACAGTGCAGGGCTGGGACCTGAGGCACTCAGTGCATGAATGAGATCTGAGACACTCAGTGCAGGGCTGAGACCTGAGAGACTCAGTGAATGAATGAGACCTGAGACACTCATTGCATAGCTGAGACCTGAGACACTCAGTGCATGAATGAGACCTGAGACACTCAGTGCATGAATGAGATCTGAGACAGAGCATAGCTGAGACCTGAGACACTCAGTGCATGAATGAGA
This sequence comes from Melanerpes formicivorus, assembly GCF_026170545.1. Classification (NCBI taxonomy): domain Eukaryota; kingdom Metazoa; phylum Chordata; class Aves; order Piciformes; family Picidae; genus Melanerpes; species Melanerpes formicivorus. Next base: position 3,097 of record NW_027145346.1, on the reverse strand, counting down.
CCTGAGAGACTCAGTGCATGAAAGAGACCTGAGACACTCAGAGCAGGGCTGAGACCTGAGACACTCAGTGCAGGGATGAGACCTCAGACACTCAGTGCAGGCCTGGGACCTGAGGCACTCAGTGCATAGCTGAGACCTGAGACACTCAGTGCAGGGATGAGACCTGAGACACTCAGTGCAGGGCTGAGACCTGAGACAGTGCAGAGCTGAGACCTGAGACACTCAGTGCATGAATGGGACCTCAGACACTCAGTGCATAGCTGAGACCTGAGACACTCAGTGCAGGGCTGGGACCTGAGGCACTCAGTGCATGAATGAGACCTGTGACACTCAGTGCATAGCTGAGACCTGAGACACTCAGTGCATGAATAGGACCTGAGACACTCATAGCAGGGCTGAGACCTGAGGCACTCAGTGCAGGGATGAGACCTGAGACACTCAGTGTATAGCTGAGACCTGAGACACTCAGTGCATGAATGAGACCTGAGACACTCAGAGCAGGGCTGAGATCTGAGGCACTCAGTGCATAAATGAGACCTGAGGCACTCAGTGCAGGGATGAGATCTGAGACAGAGTATAGCTGAGACCTGAGACACTCAGTGCAGGGATTACACCCCCCCAGGCCTCCACTCCATTAAACCCCCCTAACCCCTCCCCCACTCCTTACACCCCCCAGCCCCCCCTCATTGCCCCCAACCCCCCCCATAACCCCCCAGATCCCCTCATTACCCCCACCCCCCCTTATTACATCCTCCCCCATTCCCCCCAGCCCCCCTTATTACATCCCCAGCCCCCCCATTGCCCCAACCCCCCAATTCCCCCCCCATTTCCCCCTTTATTACACCCCCTCATTACCTCCCCCAGCCCCCTCCCCATTTCCCCCCCCAGGCCCCCCTTATTACAACCGCCCCTCATTCCCCCCCAGCTCCCCCCTCATTACCCCCACCCCCCATTATCCCCCAGCCCCCCTTTATTACACTCCCCCCATTACCTCCCCCAGCCCCCCATTACCCCTCCAGGCCCCCTTATTACTCCTCAGCCCCCTCTTATTACATCCCCACCCCCCCATTACCCCCCAGCCCCCCCTTATTACATCCCCCAGCCCCCCCATTACCCCTCCAGCCCACACTAATAACTCCTCAGCCCCCCCTTGTTACATCCCCACCCCCCCTCATTACCCCCCCAAGCCCTCCCTATTCAACCCCCCCTCTATTCCCCCCCCCAGCTCCCCCCTCATTGGCCCCAAGGCCCCCATTACCCTCCCAGCCCCCCTCATTAGCCCCCAACCCCTCATTACCCCCCCAGCCCCCCTTATTACAACCCCCCCTCCATTACCCTCCAGCCCTCCCTCATTCCCCCCCACCCCTCATTCCCCCCAGCCCCCCTTATTACCCCCCCCAGGCCCCCCATTACCCTTCATTACCCCCCAGCCCCCCCTTATTACATCCCCACCCCCCCATTACCCCCCAGCCCCCCTATTCCCCCCCATTTCCCCCTTTATTACACCCCCCCTCATTACCTCCCCCAGCCCCCTCCCCATTTCCCCCCCAGCATCCCCTTATTACATCCCCACCCCCCTCATTACCCCCAGCCCCCCCTTTTTACACCTCCAACTCCCCCATTACCCTTCCTCATTACCCCCCAACCCCCCATTATTACAAGCCCCCCTCATTACACCCCCTAGCCCCCCCCATTACCCCCACCCATTACTCCCCAGCTCCCCCTTACTACACCCCCCTCGTTACACCCCCAAGCCCCCCCCATTACGCCCCCAGCCCCCCTTATTGAATTCCTCAGACCCCCTCATTACCCCCACCCCCCCATTATCCCCCAGCCCCCCCTTATTACACCCCCCAGCCCCCCTCATTCCCCCCCACCCATTACCCCCACCCCATTATAACCCCACCCCCCATTACCCCCCAGCCCCCCTCATTGTCCCCTAGCCCCCCCCTCATTCCCCCCACCCCTCATTACCCCAAGCCCCCCTTATTACACCCCCAGCCCCCCCATTACCCTTCATTACCCCCCAGCCCCCCCTTATTACATCCCCACCCCCCTCATTGCCCCCCAGCCCCCCTTATTACATCCCCAGCCCCCCTCATTGCCCCCACCCCCCCCATTCCCCCATCCCCCCCATTTCCCCCTTTATTACACCCCCTCATTACCTCCCCCAGCTCCTTCCCCATTTCCCCCCCAGCCCCCCCTTATTACATCCCTCCCCCCCATTCCCCCCCCAGCCCCCTCTTTTTACACCCCCAGCCCCCCCATTACCCTTCCTCATTACCCCCCCAGCCCCCCCTTATTACAATCCTCCTCTCATTACACTCCCTAGCCCCCCCTCATTACCCCCAGCCCCCCTTATTACAACCCCCTCTCATTCCCCTCAGCTCCCCCCTCATTACCCCCACCCATTACCCCCCCAGCCCCCCCTTACTACACCCCCCTCATTACACCCCCAGCCCCCCTTCATTCCCCCCACCCCCCATTATCCCCCAGCCCCCCCTTATTCCATCCCCTAGCCCCCCTTCATTCCCCCCCACCCCCTCATTCCCCCCACCCCCTCATTACCCCCAGACCCCCCTTATTACATCCCCAGCCCCCCTCATTCCCCCCCCACCCCCCATTACCCCCCAGCCCCCCTTATTACATCCCCAGCCCCCCATTGCCCCCAACCCCCCCATTCCCCCCCCATTTCCCCTTTATTACACCCCCTCATTACCTCCCCCAGCCCCCTCCCCATTTCCCCCCCAGCATCCCCTTATTACAACCCCCACCTCATTCCCCCAGCCCCCCCTTTTTACACCCCCAGCACCCTTCCTCATTACTCCCCCAGCCCCCCCTTATTACAACCCCCCCCTCATTACAACCCCTAGCCCCCCCTCATTACCCCCCACCCATTATCCCCCAGCCCCCCCTTATTACACCCCCCAGCCCCCCTCATTCGCCCCCACCCCATTACAACCCCACCCCCATTACCCCCCCCAGCCCCTCTCATTGCCCCCCAGCCCCCCTCACAGCCCCAACCCCCCATTACCCCCCCAGCCCCCCCTTATTACACCCCCAGCCCCCCCATTGCCCCCAACCCCCCCATTCCCCC
>NW_027145345.1:0-23166 GCF_026170545.1 Melanerpes formicivorus | reverse complement strand
GCTGGGGCTGGGGCTGAGGGCAGGGCTGGGCTAGGGCTGGGGCTGGGGGCAGGGCTAGGCTAGGGCTGGGGCTGGGGCAGGGCTGGTCTAGGGCTGGGGCTGGGGCTGGGGCAGGGCTGGGGCTGGGCTGGGACCAGGACTGGCCTGGGGCGGGGACTGGGGCAAGGCTGGGGCTGGGGCTGGGGCTGGGCTGGGGATTGGGCTGGGGCAGGGCTGGGGCTGGGCTGGGCCTGGGCAAGGCTGGGCCTGGTTTCTGGGGCAGGGCTGGGGTAGGGCAGGGCTGGGCTGAGGCCGAGGGTGGGACTGTGGCTGGGGCTGGGGCTGCGGACAGGGCTGGGGCCTGGCTGGGGCTGGGCTGAGGGCAGGGCTGGGGTCAGGGCTGGAACCAAGTCTAGGGCAGGGCTGGGGTTGGGGCTGGGGCTGGAGCCTGAGGGTAGGGCTGGGCTAGGGCTGGGGCTGGGGCAGGGCTGGGGCTGGGCTGGGACCAGGACTAGGCTGGGGCGGGGACTGGGGCAAGGCTGGGGCTGGGGCTGGGCTGGGGCAGGGCTGGGGCTGGGGCTGGGCTGGGACCAGGACTGGCCTGGGGCGGGGACTGAGGTAGGGCTGGAGCCAGGGCTGGGGCCGGGGCTAGGGCAGGACTAGGCTGGAGGATGGCCTTGGGCTGGGGCTGGGGCTGAACCAAGTCTATGGCTGGGCTGGGGCTGGGGCTGTGGCTGGGCTGGGGCCGAGGGTGGGGCTGGGGCTGGGGCTGGGCTGAGGGCAGGGCTAGGCTAGGGGTGGGGCTGGGGCAGGGCTGGGGCCGGGGCTGAGGCTGGGCTGGGTTCTAGGCTGGGCCTGGGACAGGGCTGGGCCCGAGGCTGGGGCAGGGCTGGAGTAGGGCTGGAGCCGGGGCCTGGGTCTGGGTCTGGGGCTGGGGCTGAGGGCAGGGCTGGGCTAGGGCTGGGGCTGGGGCTGGGGCAGGGGCTGGGTTCGGTGCAGGGCTGGGGCTGGGGGCAGGGATGGGGCTGAGGCTGGGTTGGGGGCTGGGCCAAGGGATGGGGCCAGGGCTGGGGCTGGGGCTGGGCTAGGGGCTGGAGGCTGGGCTGGGGGTGAGGCAGGGCTGGGGCAGGGCTGGGGCTGCGTCAGGGCTGGGGCCGGGGCCGAGGCTGGGCTAGGGTCTGGGCTGGGCCTGGGACAGGGCTGGGTCAGAGGCTGGGGCAGGGCTGGGGCTGGGCTAAGGGCAGGGCTGGGCTAGGGCTGGGCTGGGGCCGGGGCTGGGGATGAGGCTGGGGTGGGGCTGGCGCTGGGTCCAGGGCAGAGCTGGGGCTGGGCTGGGGCTGGGGCTGTGTCCAGGGTGGGGGATGGGGCTGGGCTGGGCCTGGGGCAAGGCTGGGCCTGGTTTCTGGGGCAGGTCTGGGCTAGGGCAGGGCTGGGCTGAGGCCGAGGGTGGGGCTGTGGCTGGGGCTGGGGATGCGGACAGGGCTGGGGCCTGGCTGGGGCTGGGCTGAGGGCAGGGCTGGGGTCAGGGCTGGAACCAAGTCTAGGGCAGGGCTGGGGTTGGGGCTGGGGCTGGGGCCTGAGGGTAGGGCTGGGCTAGGGCTGGGGCTGGGGCAGGGCTGGGGCTGGGCTGGGACCAGGACTAGGCTGGGGCGAGGACTGGGGCAAGGCTGGGGCTGGGGCTGGGCTGGGGCAGGGCTGGGGCTGGGGCTGGGCTGGGACCAGGACTGGCCTGGGGCGGGGACTGGGGTAGGGCTGGAGCCAGGGCTGGGGCCGGGGCTAGGGCAGGACTAGGCTGGAGGATGGCCTTGGGCTGGGGCTGGGGCTGGAACCAAGTCTATGGCTGGGCTGGGGCTGGGGCTGGGACCGGGACTGGGCTGGGGTAGGGCTGGGGCAGAGAAGGGGCTGGGGACAGGGCTGGGGCAGGGCTGGGGCTGTGGCTGGGCTGGGGCCAAGGGTGGGGCTGGGCTGGGGCTGGGCTGAGGGCAGGGCTAGGCTAGGGGTGGGGCTGGGGCAGGACTGGGGCCGGGGCTGAGGCTGGGCTGGGTTCTAGGCTGGGCCTGGGACAGGGCTGGGCCCGAGGCTGGGGCAGGGCTGGGCTAGGGCTGGGGTAGGGCTGGGGCTGGGGCTGGGCTGTGGGCAGGGCTGGGGCCGAGTCTGGGGCCGGGGCTGGGGCCGGGGCTGGGGCAGGGCTGGGGCAGGGCTGGAATGGGGCTGGGCTGGGGCCAAGGTTGGGGCTGGGGCTGGAGCTGGGGCTGGGGCTGCGGACAGGGCTGGGGTTAGGGCTGAGTTAGGGGTAGGGCTGGGGCTGTGCTGGGGCCAGGGCTGGAACTGAGGTTTGGGCAGGGCTGGGGCTGGGGCTGGGGGCTGGGTCTGGGGACAGGGCTGGTGCTGGGCTGTGGCTGTGGCTGGGGACAGGGCTGGGGCTGGGGCTGTGGCTGGGGACAGGGCTGGTGCTGGGCTGTGGCTGTGGCTGGGGACAGGGCTGGGGCTGGGCTGGGGCTGGGGGCTGGGATGGGGCAGGACTGGGGCTGGGGCTGGGGCTGGGGCTGGGCTGGGGCAGGGATGGGGTGGAGGCTGGGCTGGGTCTGGGGCCAGGGCTGTGGTCGGGGCTGGGGCAGGGCTGGGGCTGGGGCTGGGCTGTGGATGGGGCTGGGTTGGGCTAGGACTGTGGCTTTGGCTGGACTGGGGCCGAGGGTGGGGCTGGGGCTGGGGCTGGGCTGAGGGCAGGGCTAGGCTATGGGTGGGGCTGGGCCAGGGCTGGGGCCGGGGTGGCTGAGGCTGGGCTGGGCCCGAGGCTGGGGCAGGGCTGGGGTAGGGCAGGAGCCGGAGCTGGGGCCGGGGCTGGGAGCAGGACTGGGACTGAGGTTGGGTCCGGGGCTGGGGCTGGGTTGGGGCCAGCACTGAAGCAGGACTAGGCTGGAGGCTGGGGCCTTGGGCTGGGGCTGGGCTGGGGGCAGGGCTGGGGCTGGGGTGGGAACAAGCCTATGGCTGGGCTGGGGCCGGGGCTGGGGGCCGGGGCTGGGGCAGGACTGGGGCTGGGATAAGGCTGGGGCCGTGGCAGGGTCCGGGGCTGGGGCCAGGGCTGGGGCTGGGCTGGGTTCTGGGCTGGGCCTGGGACAGGGCTGGGCCCGAGGCTGGGGCAGGGCTGGGGTAGGGCTGGAGCCAGAGCTGGGGCCGGGGCTGGGAGCAGGACTGGGACTGAGGTTTGGGTCCGGGGCTGGGGCTGGGTTGGGGCCAGCACTGAAGCAGGACTAAGCTGGAGGCTGGGCCTTGGGCTGGGGCTGGGCTGGGGGCAGGGCTGGGGCTGGCGTGGGAACCAAGTCTATGGCTGGGCTGGGGCTGGGGCTGGGGCCGGGGCTGGGGCAGGACTGGGGCTGGGACAAGCTGGGCCGGGGCAGGGTCCGGGGCTGGGGCCAGGGCTGGGGCAGGACTGGGTCTAACACTGGGGCTGGGTCCAGGGCTGGGGCTGGGCTGATGGCAGGGATGAGGTAGGGCTGGGAATGGGGCAGGGCTAGGTTAGGGCTGGCCTGGGGCCAAGGCTTGTGGCTGGGACTGGGACTGGGGCTGGGACTGGGGCAGGGCTGGTGCTCGGCCAGGGCTGGGGCAGGGCTGGGGTAGGGCTGGAGCTGGGGCTAGGGCCGGGGGCTGGAGCAGGGCTGGATCTGAGGTTGAGGCCGGGGCTGGTGCTGGGGCTGGGTGCAGGGCTGGGGCTGGGGCTGAGTTAGGGGTAGGGCTGGGGCTGTGCTGGGGCCGGGGCTAGAACCGAGGTTTGGGCAGGGCTGGGGCTAGGGCTGGAGCAGCGTTGGTGCTGGGCTGTGGCTGGGGCTGGGGACAGGGCTGGGCCCGGGCTGGGGCTGGGGCTGGGCTGAGGGCAGGGCTTGGGCAGGGCTGGGGATGGGGGCTGGGTTGGGGCAGGACTGGGGCTGGGGCTGGGGCTGGGGCAGGGGCCGGGGCTGGGCTGGGCTGGGGCTGGGGCTGGCCTGGGGCAGGGCTGGGACTGGGTCCAGGGCAGGGACTGGGCTGTGGCTGGGGCTGGGCTGGACTAGGGCTGGGGCTGGTCTGGGGCCGAGGGTGGGGCTGAGGCTGGGGCTGCGGCTGGGGCTGAGGGCAGGGCTGGGCTAGGGCTGGGGCTAGGGCGGGGCTGGGCCCAAGGCTGGGGCACGGCTGGGGGAGGGCTGGAGTAGGGCCTAGGGCCAGGGCTGGGAGCAGGGCTGTGACTGAGGTTGGGGCCGGGGCTGGGGCTGGGTTGGGCCCGGGGCTGGGGCAGGGCTGGTCTAGGGCTGGGGGCTGGGCAGGGCTGGGGCTGGGCTGGGACCAGGACTGGCCTGGGGCGGGGACTGGGCAGGGCTGGAGCCGGGGCTGGGGCCGGGGCTAGGGCAAGACTAGGCTGGAGGCTGGGCCTTGGGCTGGGGCTGGGCTGGGGGGCAGGGCTGGGGCTGGGGCTGGGGCCGGGGACTGGGCTGGGGTAGGGCTGGGGCAGGGAAGGGGCTGGGGACAGGGCTGGGGCCAAGGTTGGGGCTGGGGCTGGGGCTGAGGGCAGGGCTGGGCTAGGGCTGGGGCTGGGGGCAGGGCTAGGCTAGGGCTGGGGCTGGGGCAGGGCTGGTCTAGGGCTGGGGCTGGGGCTGGGGCAGGGCTGGGGCTGGGCTGGGACCAGGACTGGCCTGGGGCGGGGACTGGGGCAAGGCTGGGGCTGGGGCTGGGGCTGGGCTGGGGATTGGGCTGGGGCAGGGCTGGGGCTGGGCTGGCCTGGGGCAAGGCTGGGCCTGGTTTCTGGGGCAGGGCTGGGGTAGGGCAGGGCTGGCTGAGGCCGAGGGTGGGACTGTGGCTGGGGCTGGGGCTGCGGACAGGGCTGGGGCCTGGCTGGGGCTGGGCTGAGGGCAGGGCTGGGGTCAGGGCTGGAACCAAGTCTAGGGCAGGACTGGGGTTGGGACTGGGGCTGGGGCCTGAGGGTAGGGCTGGGCTAGGGCTGGGGCTGGGGCAGGGCTGGGGCTGGGCTGGGACCAGGACTAGGCTGGGGCGGGGACTGGGGCAAGGCTGGGGCTGGGGCTGGGCTGGGGCAGGGCTGGGGCTGGGGCTGGGCTGGGACCAGGACTGGCCTGGGGCGGGGACAGAGGTAGGGCTGGAGCAGGGCTGGGGCCGGGGCTAGGGCAGGACTAGGCTGGAGGATGGCCTTGGGCTGGGGCTGGGGCTGGAACCAAGTCTATGGCTGGGCTGGGGCTGGGGCTGGGACCGGGACTGGGCTGGGGTAGGGCTGGGGCAGAGAAGGGGCTGGGGACAGGGCTGGGGCAGGGCTGGGGCTGTGGCTGGGCTGGGGCCGAGGGTGGGGCTGGGGCTGGGGCTGGGCTGAGGGCAGGGCTAGGCTAGGGGTGGGGCTGGGGCAGGACTGGGGCCGGGGCTGAGGCTGGGCTGGGTTCTAGGCTGGGCCTGGGACAGGGCTGGGCCCGAGGCTGGGGCAGGGCTGGGCTAGGGCTGGGGTAGGGCTGGGGCTGGGGCTGGGCTGGGGGCAGGGCTGGGGCCGAGTCTGGGGCCGGGGCAGGGTCCGGGGCTGGGGCCAGGGCTGGGGCCAGGGCTGGGGCAGGACTGGGTCTAACACTGGGGCTGGGTCCAGGGCTGGGGCTGGGCTGATGGCAGGGATGAGGTAGGGCTGGGAATGGGGCAGGGCTAGGTTAGGGCTGGCCTGGGGCCAAGGCTGTGGCTGGGACTGGGACTGGGGCTGGGACTGGGGCAGGGCTGGTGCTCGGCCGGGGCTGGGGCAGGGCTGGGGTAGGGCTGGAGCTGGGGCTAGGGCCGGGGCTGGGAGCAGGGCTGGATCTGAGGTTGAGGCCGGGGCTGGTGCTGGGCTGGGTGCAGGGCTGGGGCTGGGGCTGAGTTAGGGGTAGGGCTGGGGCTGTGCTGGGGCCGGGGCTAGAACCGAGGTTTGGGCAGGGCTGGGGCTAGGGCTGGAGCAGCGTTGGTGCTGGGCTGTGGCTGGCGCTGGGGACAGGGCTGGGGCTGGGGACAGGGCTGGGCCCGGGCTGGGGCTGGGGCTGGGCTGAGGGCAGGGCTTGGGCAGGGCTGGGGATGGGGGCTGGGTTGGGGCAGGACTGGGGCTGGGGCTGGGGCTGGGGCAGGGGCCGGGGCTGGGGCTGGGCTGGGGCTGGGGCTGGCCTGGGGCAGGGCTGGGACTGGGTCCAGGGCAGGGACTGGGCTGTGGCTGGGGCTGGGCTGGACTAGGGCTGGGGCTGGTCTGGGGCCGAGGGTGGGGCTGAGGCTGGGGCTGCGGCTGGGGCTGAGGGCAGGGCTGGGCTAGGGCTGGGGCTAGGGCGGGGCTGGGCCCAAGGCTGGGGCACGGCTGGGGGAGGGCTGGAGTAGGGCCTAGGGCCAGGGCTGGGAGCAGGGCTGTGACTGAGGTTGGGGCCGGGGCTGGGGCTGGGTTGGGCCCGGGGCTGGGGCAGGGCTGGTCTAGGGCTGGGGCTGGGGCAGGGCTGGGGCTGGGCTGGGACCAGGACTGGCCTGGGGCGGGGACTGGGGCAGGGCTGGAGCCGGGGCTGGGGCCGGGGCTAGGGCAAGACTAGGCTGGAGGCTGGGCCTTGGGCTGGGGCTGGGCTGGGGGCAGGGCTGGGGCTGGGGCTGGGGCCGGGACTGAGCTGGGGTAGGGCTGGGGCAGGGAAGGGGCTGGGGACAGGGCTGGGGCCAAGGTTGGGGCTGGGGCTGGGGCTGAGGGCAGGGCTGGGCTAGGGCTGGGGCTGGGGGCAGGGCTAGGCTAGGGCTGGGGCTGGGGCAGGGCTGGTCTAGGGCTGGGGCTGGGGCTGGGGCAGGGCTGGGGCTGGGCTGGGACCAGGACTGGCCTGGGGCGGGGACTGGGGCAAGGCTGGGGCTGGGGCTGGGGCTGGGCTGGGGATTGGGCTGGGGCAGGGCTGGGGCTGGGCTGGGCCTGGGGCAAGGCTGGGCCTGGTTTCTGGGGCAGGGCTGGGGTAGGGCAGGGCTGGGCTGAGGCCGAGGGTGGGACTGTGGCTGGGGCTGGGGCTGCGGACAGGGCTGGGGCCTGGCTGGGGCTGGGCTGAGGGCAGGGCTGGGGTCAGGGCTGGAACCAAGTCTAGGGCAGGACTGGGGTTGGGACTGGGGCTGGGGCCTGAGGGTAGGGCTGGGCTAGGGCTGGGGCTGGGGCAGGGCTGGGGCTGGGCTGGGACCAGGACTAGGCTGGGGCGGGGACTGGGGCAAGGCTGGGGCTGGGGCTGGGCTGGGGCAGGGCTGGGGCTGGGGCTGGGCTGGGACCAGGACTGGCCTGGGGCGGGGGACTGAGGTAGGGCTGGAGCCAGGGCTGGGGCCGGGGCTAGGGCAGGACTAGGCTGGAGGATGGCCTTGGGCTGGGGCTGGGGCTGGAACCAAGTCTATGGCTGGGCTGGGGCTGGGGCTGGGACCGGGACTGGGCTGGGGTAGGGCTGGGGCAGAGAAGGGGCTGGGGACAGGGCTGGGGCAGGGCTGGGGCTGTGGCTGGGCTGGGGCCGAGGGTGGGGCTGGGGCTGGGGCTGGGCTGAGGGCAGGGCTAGGCTAGGGGTGGGGCTGGGGCAGGACTGGGGCCGGGGCTGAGGCTGGGCTGGGTTCTAGGCTGGGCCTGGGACAGGGCTGGGCCCGAGGCTGCGGCAGGGCTGGGCTAGGGCTGGGGTAGGGCTGGGGCTGGGGCTGGGCTGGGGGCAGGGCTGGGGCCGAGTCTGGGGCCGGGGCAGGGTCCGGGGCTGGGGCCAGGGCTGGGGCAGGACTGGGTCTAACACTGGGGCTGGGTCCAGGGCTGGGGCTGGGCTGATGGCAGGGATGAGGTAGGGCTGGGAATGGGGCAGGGCTAGGTTAGGGCTGGCCTGGGGCCAAGGCTGTGGCTGGGACTGGGACTGGGGCTGGGACTGGGGCAGGGCTGGTGCTCGGCCGGGGCTGGGGCAGGGCTGGGGTAGGGCTGGAGCTGGGGCTAGGGCCGGGGCTGGGAGCAGGGCTGGATCTGAGGTTGAGGCCGGGGCTGGTGCTGGGCTGGGTGCAGGGCTGGGGCTGGGGCTGAGTTAGGGGTAGGGCTGGGGCTGTGCTGGGGCCGGGGCTAGAACCGAGGTTTGGGCAGGGCTGGGGCTAGGGCTGGAGCAGCGTTGGTGCTGGGCTGTGGCTGGCGCTGGGGACAGGGCTGGGGCTGGGGACAGGGCTGGGCCCGGGCTGGGGCTGGGGCTGGGCTGAGGGCAGGGCTTGGGCAGGGCTGGGGATGGGGGCTGGGTTGGGGCAGGACTGGGGCTGGGGCTGGGGCTGGGGCAGGGGCCGGGGCTGGGGCTGGGCTGGGGCTGGGGCTGGCCTGGGGCAGGGCTGGGACTGGGTCCAGGGCAGGGACTGGGCTGTGGCTGGGGCTGGGCTGGACTAGGGCTGGGGCTGGTCTGGGGCCGAGGGTGGGGCTGAGGCTGGGGCTGCGGCTGGGGCTGAGGGCAGGGCTGGGCTAGGGCTGGGGCTAGGGCGGGGCTGGGCCCAAGGCTGGGGCATGGCTGGGGGAGGGCTGGAGTAGGGCCTAGGGCCAGGGCTGGGAGCAGGGCTGTGACTGAGGTTGGGGCCGGGGCTGGGGCTGGGTTGGGCCCGGGGCTGGGGCAGGACTGGTCTAGGGCTGGGGCTGGGGCAGGGCTGGGGCTGGGCTGGGACCAGGACTGGCCTGGGGCGGGGACTGGGGCAGGGCTGGAGCCGGGGCTGGGGCCGGGGCTAGGGCAAGACTAGGCTGGAGGCTGGGCCTTGGGGCAGGGCTGGGCTGGGGGCAGGGCTGGGGCTGGGGCTGGGGCCGGGACTGGGCTGGGGTAGGGCTGGGGCAGGGAAGGGGCTGGGGACAGGGCTGGGGCCAAGGTTGGGGCTGGGGCTGGGGCTGAGGGCAGGGCTGGGCTAGGGCTGGGTCTGGGGGCAGGGCTAGGCTAGGGCTGGGGCTGGGGCAGGGCTGGTCTAGGGCTGGGGCTGGGGCTGGGGCAGGGCTGGGGCTGGGCTGGGACCAGGACTGGCCTGGGGCGGGGACTGGGGCAAGGCTGGGGCTGGGGCTGGGGCTGGGCTGGGGATTGGGCTGGGGCAGGGCTGGGGCTGGGCTGGGCCTGGGGCAAGGCTGGGCCTGGTTTCTGGGGCAGGGCTGGGGTAGGGCAGGGCTGGGCTGAGGCCGAGGGTGGGACTGTGGCTGGGGCTGGGGCTGCGGACAGGGCTGGGGCCTGGCTGGGGCTGGGCTGAGGGCAGGGCTGGGGTCAGGGCTGGAACCAAGTCTAGGGCAGGGCTGGGGTTGGGGCTGGGGCTGGAGCCTGAGGGTAGGGCTGGGCTAGGGCTGGGGCTGGGGCAGGGCTGGGGCTGGGCTGGGACCAGGACTAGGCTGGGGCGGGGACTGGGGCAAGGCTGGGGCTGGGGCTGGGCTGGGGCAGGGCTGGGGCTGGGGCTGGGCTGGGACCAGGACTGGCCTGGGGCGGGGACTGAGGTAGGGCTGGAGCCAGGGCTGGGGCCGGGGCTAGGGCAGGACTAGGCTGGAGGATGGCCTTGGGCTGGGGCTGGGGCTGGAACCAAGTCTATGGCTGGGCTGGGGCTGGGGCTGGGACCGGGACTGGGCTGGGGTAGGGCTGGGGCAGAGAAGGGGCTGGGGACAGGGCTGGGGCAGGGCTGGGGCTGGGGCTGGGCTGGGGCCGAGGGTGGGGCTGGGGCTGGGGCTGGGCTGAGGGCAGGGCTAGGCTAGGGGTGGGGCTGGGGCAGGACTGGGGCCGGGGCTGAGGCTGGGCTGGGTTCTAGGCTGGGCCTGGGACAGGGCTGGGCCCGAGGCTGGGGCAGGGCTGGGCTAGGGCTGGGGTAGGGCTGGGGCTGGGGCTGGGCTGTGGGCAGGGCTGGGGCCGAGTCTGGGGCCGGGGCTGGGGCCGGGGCTGGGGCAGGGCTGGGGCAGGGCTGGAATGGGGCTGGGCTGGGGCCAAGGTTGGGGCTGGGGCTGGAGCTGGGGCTGGGGCTGCGGACAGGGCTGGGGTTAGGGCTGAGTTAGGGGTAGGGCTGGGGCTGTGCTGGGGCCAGGGCTGGAACTGAGGTTTGGGCAGGGCTGGGGCTGGGGCTGGGGCTGGGTCTGGGGACAGGGCTGGTGCTGGGCTGTGGCTGTGGCTGGGGACAGGGCTGGGGCTGGGGCTGGGTCTGGGGACAGGGCTGGTGCTGGGCTGTGGCTGTGGCTGGGGACAGGGCTGGGGCTGGGCTGGGGCTGGGGGCTGGGATGGGGCAGGACTGGGGCTGGGGCTGGTGCTGGGCTGGGCTGGGGCAGGGATGGGGTGGAGGCTGGGCTGGGTCTGGGGCCAGGGCTGTGGTCGGGGCTGGGGCAGGGCTGGGGCTGGGGCTGGGCTGTGGATGGGGCTGGGTTGGGCTAGGACTGTGGCTTTGGCTGGACTGGGGCCGAGGGTGGGGCTGGGGCTGGGGCTGGGCTGAGGGCAGGGCTAGGCTATGGGTGGGGCTGGGCCAGGGCTGGGGCCGGGGCTGAGGCTGGGCTGGGCTCTGGGCTGGGGCTGGGGCTGGGGCTGGGCTGGGGATTGGGCTGGGGCAGGGCTGGGGCTGGGCTGGGCCTGGGGCAAGGCTGGGCCTGGTTTCTGGGGCAGGGCTGGGGTAGGGCAGGGCTGGGCTGAGGCCGAGGGTGGGACTGTGGCTGGGGCTGGGGCTGCGGACAGGGCTGGGGCCTGGCTGGGGCTGGGCTGAGGGCAGGGCTGGGGTCAGGGCTGGAACCAAGTCTAGGGCAGGGCTGGGGTTGGGGCTGGGGCTGGAGCCTGAGGGTAGGGCTGGGCTAGGGCTGGGGCTGGGGCAGGGCTGGGGCTGGGCTGGGACCAGGACTAGGCTGGGGCGGGGACTGGGGCAAGGCTGGGGCTGGGGCTGGGCTGGGGCAGGGCTGGGGCTGGGGCTGGGCTGGGACCAGGACTGGCCTGGGGCGGGGACTGAGGTAGGGCTGGAGCCAGGGCTGGGGCCGGGGCTAGGGCAGGACTAGGCTGGAGGATGGCCTTGGGCTGGGGCTGGGGCTGGAACCAAGTCTATGGCTGGGCTGGGGCTGGGGCTGGGACCGGGACTGGGCTGGGGTAGGGCTGGGGCAGAGAAGGGGCTGGGGACAGGGCTGGGGCAGGGCTGGGGCTGGGGCTGGGCTGGGGCCGAGGGTGGGGCTGGGGCTGGGGCTGGGCTGAGGGCAGGGCTAGGCTAGGGGTGGGGCTGGGGCAGGACTGGGGCCGGGGCTGAGGCTGGGCTGGGTTCTAGGCTGGGCCTGGGACAGGGCTGGGCCCGAGGCTGGGGCAGGGCTGGGCTAGGGCTGGGGTAGGGCTGGGGCTGGGGCTGGGCTGTGGGCAGGGCTGGGGCCGAGTCTGGGGCCGGGGCTGGGGCCGGGGCTGGGGCAGGGCTGGGGCAGGGCTGGAATGGGGCTGGGCTGGGGCCAAGGTTGGGGCTGGGGCTGGAGCTGGGGCTGGGGCTGCGGACAGGGCTGGGGTTAGGGCTGAGTTAGGGGTAGGGCTGGGGCTGTGCTGGGGCCAGGGCTGGAACTGAGGTTTGGGCAGGGCTGGGGCTGGGGCTGGGGCTGGGTCTGGGGACAGGGCTGGTGCTGGGCTGTGGCTGTGGCTGGGGACAGGGCTGGGGCTGGGGCTGGGTCTGGGGACAGGGCTGGTGCTGGGCTGTGGCTGTGGCTGGGGACAGGGCTGGGGCTGGGCTGGGGCTGGGGGCTGGGATGGGGCAGGACTGGGGCTGGGGCTGGTGCTGGGCTGGGCTGGGGCAGGGATGGGGTGGAGGCTGGGCTGGGTCTGGGGCCAGGGCTGTGGTCGGGGCTGGGGCAGGGCTGGGGCTGGGGCTGGGCTGTGGATGGGGCTGGGTTGGGCTAGGACTGTGGCTTTGGCTGGACTGGGGCCGAGGGTGGGGCTGGGGCTGGGGCTGGGCTGAGGGCAGGGCTAGGCTATGGGTGGGGCTGGGCCAGGGCTGGGGCCGGGGCTGAGGCTGGGCTGGGCTCTGGGCTGGGGCTGGGGCAGGACTGGGTCTAACACTGGGGCTGGGTCCAGGGCTGGGGCTGGGCTGATGGCAGGGATGAGGTAGGGCTGGGAATGGGGCAGGGCTAGGTTAGGGCTGGCCTGGGGCCAAGGCTGTGGCTGGGACTGGGACTGGGGCTGGGACTGGGGCAGGGCTGGTGCTCGGCCGGGGCTGGGGCAGGGCTGGGGTAGGGCTGGAGCTGGGGCTAGGGCCGGGGCTGGGAGCAGGGCTGGATCTGAGGTTGAGGCCGGGGCTGGTGCTGGGCTGGGTGCAGGGCTGGGGCTGGGGCTGAGTTAGGGGTAGGGCTGGGGCTGTGCTGGGGCCGGGGCTAGAACCGAGGTTTGGGCAGGGCTGGGGCTAGGGCTGGAGCAGCGTTGGTGCTGGGCTGTGGCTGGGGCTGGGGACAGGGCTGGGCCCGGGCTGGGGCTGGGGCTGGGCTGAGGGCAGGGCTTGGGCAGGGCTGGGGATGGGGGCTGGGTTGGGGCAGGACTGGGGCTGGGGCTGGGGCTGGGGCTGGGGCAGGGGCCGGGGCTGGGGCTGGGCTGGGGCTGGCCTGGGGCAGGGCTGGGACTGGGTCCAGGGCAGGGACTGGGCTGTGGCTGGGGCTGGGCTGGACTAGGGCTGGGGCTGGTCTGGGGCCGAGGGTGGGGCTGAGGCTGGGGCTGCGGCTGGGGCTGAGGGCAGGGCTGGGCTAGGGCTGGGGCTAGGGCGGGGCTGGGCCCAAGGCTGGGGCACGGCTGGGGGAGGGCTGGAGTAGGGCCTAGGGCCAGGGCTGGGAGCAGGGCTGTGACTGAGGTTGGGGCCGGGGCTGGGGCTGGGTTGGGCCCGGGGCTGGGGCAGGGCTGGTCTAGGGCTGGGGCTGGGGCAGGGCTGGGGCTGGGCTGGGACCAGGACTGGCCTGGGGCGGGGACTGGGGCAGGGCTGGAGCCGGGGCTGGGGCCGGGGCTAGGGCAAGACTAGGCTGGAGGCTGGGCCTTGGGCTGGGGCTGGGCTGGGGGCAGGGCTGGGGCTGGGGCTGGGGCTGGAACCAAGTCTATGGCTGGGCTGGGGCTGGGGCTGGGGCCGGGACTGGGCTGGGGTAGGGCTGGGGCAGGGAAGGGGCTGGGGACAGGGCTGGGGCCAAGGTTGGGGCTGGGGCTGGGGCTGAGGGCAGGGCTGGGCTAGGGCTGGGGCTGGGGGCAGGGCTAGGCTAGGGCTGGGGCTGGGGCAGGGCTGGTCTAGGGCTGGGGCTGGGGCAGGGCTGGGGCTGGGCTGGGACCAGGACTGGCCTGGGGCGGGGACTGGGGCAAGGCTGGGGCTGGGGCTGGGGCTGGGCTGGGGATTGGGCTGGGGCAGGGCTGGGGCTGGGCTGGGCCTGGGGCAAGGCTGGGCCTGGTTTCTGGGGCAGGGCTGGGGTAGGGCAGGGCTGGGCTGAGGCCGAGGGTGGGACTGTGGCTGGGGCTGGGGCTGCGGACAGGGCTGGGGCCTGGCTGGGGCTGGGCTGAGGGCAGGGCTGGGGTCAGGGCTGGAACCAAGTCTAGGGCAGGGCTGGGGTTGGGGCTGGGGCTGGAGCCTGAGGGTAGGGCTGGGCTAGGGCTGGGGCTGGGGCAGGGCTGGGGCTGGGCTGGGACCAGGACTAGGCTGGGGCGGGGACTGGGGCAAGGCTGGGGCTGGGGCTGGGCTGGGGCAGGGCTGGGGCTGGGGCTGGGCTGGGACCAGGACTGGCCTGGGGCGGGGACTGAGGTAGGGCTGGAGCCAGGGCTGGGGCCGGGGCTAGGGCAGGACTAGGCTGGAGGATGGCCTTGGGCTGGGGCTGGGGCTGGAACCAAGTCTATGGCTGGGCTGGGGCTGGGGCTGTGGCTGGGCTGGGGCCGAGGGTGGGGCTGGGGCTGGGGCTGGGCTGAGGGCAGGGCTAGGCTAGGGGTGGGGCTGGGGCAGGGCTGGGGCCGGGGCTGAGGCTGGGCTGGGTTCTAGGCTGGGCCTGGGACAGGGCTGGGCCCGAGGCTGGGGCAGGGCTGGAGTAGGGCTGGAGCCGGGGCTGGGTCTGGGTCTGGGGCTGGGGCTGAGGGCAGGGCTGGGCTAGGGCTGGGGCTGGGGCTGGGGCAGGGGCTGGGTTCGGTGCAGGGCTGGGGCTGGGGGCAGGGATGGGGCTGAGGCTGGGTTGGGGGCTGGGCCAAGGATGGGGCCAGGGCTGGGGCTGGGGCTGGGCTAGGGGCTGGAGGCTGGGCTGGGGGTGAGGCAGGGCTGGGGCAGGGCTGGGGCTGCGTCAGGGCTGGGGCCGGGGCCGAGGCTGGGCTAGGGTCTGGGCTGGGCCTGGGACAGGGCTGGGTCAGAGGCTGGGGCAGGGCTGGGGCTGGGCTAAGGGCAGGGCTGGGCTAGGGCTGGGCTGGGGCCGGGGCTGGGGATGAGGCTGGGGTGGGGCTGGCGCTGGGTCCAGGGCAGAGCTGGGGCTGGGCTGGGGCTGGGGCTGTGTCCAGGGTGGGGATGGGGCTGGGCTGGGCCTGGGGCAAGGCTGGGCCTGGTTTCTGGGGCAGGTCTGGGCTAGGGCAGGGCTGGGCTGAGGCCGAGGGTGGGGCTGTGGCTGGGGCTGGGGATGCGGACAGGGCTGGGGCCTGGCTGGGGCTGGGCTGAGGGCAGGGCTGGGGTCAGGGCTGGAACCAAGTCTAGGGCAGGGCTGGGGTTGGGGCTGGGGCTGGGGCCTGAGGGTAGGGCTGGGCTAGGGCTGGGGCTGGGGCAGGGCTGGGGCTGGGCTGGGACCAGGACTAGGCTGGGGCGAGGACTGGGGCAAGGCTGGGGCTGGGGCTGGGCTGGGGCAGGGCTGGGGCTGGGGCTGGGCTGGGACCAGGACTGGCCTGGGGCGGGGACTGGGGTAGGGCTGGAGCCAGGGCTGGGGCCGGGGCTAGGGCAGGACTAGGCTGGAGGATGGCCTTGGGCTGGGGCTGGGGCTGGAACCAAGTCTATGGCTGGGCTGGGGCTGGGGCTGGGACCGGGACTGGGCTGGGGTAGGGCTGGGGCAGAGAAGGG
Organism: Melanerpes formicivorus; assembly: GCF_026170545.1. Taxonomy (NCBI): domain Eukaryota; kingdom Metazoa; phylum Chordata; class Aves; order Piciformes; family Picidae; genus Melanerpes; species Melanerpes formicivorus. The sequence continues at coordinate 8,211 of NW_027145345.1, read as the reverse complement.
GCTGGGGACAGGGCTGGGGCAGGGCTGGGGCTGTGGCTGGGCTGGGGCCAAGGGTGAGGCTGGGGCTGGGGCTGGGCTGAGGGCAGGGCTAGGCTAGGGGTGGGGCTGGGGCAGGACTGGGGCCGGGGCTGAGGCTGGGCTGGGTTCTAGGCTGGGCCTGGGACAGGGCTGGGCCCGAGGCTGGGGCAGGGCTGGGCTAGGGCTGGGGTAGGGCTGGGGCTGGGGCTGGGCTGTGGGCAGGGCTGGGGCCGAGTCTGGGGCCGGGGCTGGGGCCGGGGCTGGGGCAGGGCTGGGGCAGGGCTGGAATGGGGCTGGGCTGGGGCCAAGGTTGGGGCTGGGGCTGGAGCTGGGGCTGGGGCTGCGGACAGGGCTGGGGTTAGGGCTGAGTTAGGGGTAGGGCTGGGGCTGTGCTGGGGCCAGGGCTGGAACTGAGGTTTGGGCAGGGCTGGGGCTGGGGCTGGGGCTGGGTCTGGGGACAGGGCTGGTGCTGGGCTGTGGCTGTGGCTGGGGACAGGGCTGGGGCTGGGGCTGTGGCTGGGGACAGGGCTGGTGCTGGGCTGTGGCTGTGGCTGGGGACAGGGCTGGGGCTGGGCTGGGGCTGGGGGCTGGGATGGGGCAGGACTGGGGCTGGGGCTGGGGCTGGGGCTGGGCTGGGGCAGGGATGGGGTGGAGGCTGGGCTGGGTCTGGGGCCAGGGCTGTGGTCGGGGCTGGGGCAGGGCTGGGGCTGGGGCTGGGCTGTGGATGGGGCTGGGTTGGGCTAGGACTGTGGCTTTGGCTGGACTGGGGCCGAGGGTGGGGCTGGGGCTGGGGCTGGGCTGAGGGCAGGGCTAGGCTATGGGTGGGGCTGGGCCAGGGCTGGGGCCGGGGCTGAGGCTGGGCTGGGCTCTGGGCTGGGGCTGGGGCAGGGCTGGGCCCGAGGCTGGGGCAGGGCTGGGGTAGGGCAGGAGCCGGAGCTGGGGCCGGGGCTGGGAGCAGGACTGGGACTGAGGTTGGGTCCGGGGCTGGGGCTGGGTTGGGGCCAGCACTGAAGCAGGACTAGGCTGGAGGCTGGGCCTTGGGCTGGGGCTGGGCTGGGGGCAGGGCTGGGGCTGGGGTGGGAACCAAGCCTATGGCTGGGCTGGGGCCGGGGCTGGGGCCGGGGCTGGGGCAGGACTGGGGCTGGGATAAGGCTGGGGCCGTGGCAGGGTCCGGGGCTGGGGCCAGGGCTGGGGCTGGGCTGGGTTCTGGGCTGGGCCTGGGACAGGGCTGGGCCCGAGGCTGGGGCAGGGCTGGGGTAGGGCTGGAGCCAGAGCTGGGGCCGGGGCTGGGAGCAGGACTGGGACTGAGGTTGGGTCCGGGGCTGGGGCTGGGTTGGGGCCAGCACTGAAGCAGGACTAAGCTGGAGGCTGGGCCTTGGGCTGGGGCTGGGCTGGGGGCAGGGCTGGGGCTGGCGTGGGAACCAAGTCTATGGCTGGGCTGGGGCTGGGGCTGGGGCCGGGGCTGGGGCAGGACTGGGGCTGGGACAAGGCTGGGGCCGGGGCAGGGTCCGGGGCTGGGGCCAGGGCTGGGGCAGGACTGGGTCTAACACTGGGGCTGGGTCCAGGGCTGGGGCTGGGCTGATGGCAGGGATGAGGTAGGGCTGGGAATGGGGCAGGGCTAGGTTAGGGCTGGCCTGGGGCCAAGGCTGTGGCTGGGACTGGGACTGGGGCTGGGACTGGGGCAGGGCTGGTGCTCGGCCGGGGCTGGGGCAGGGCTGGGGTAGGGCTGGAGCTGGGGCTAGGGCCGGGGCTGGGAGCAGGGCTGGATCTGAGGTTGAGGCCGGGGCTGGTGCTGGGCTGGGTGCAGGGCTGGGGCTGGGGCTGAGTTAGGGGTAGGGCTGGGGCTGTGCTGGGGCCGGGGCTAGAACCGAGGTTTGGGCAGGGCTGGGGCTAGGGCTGGAGCAGCGTTGGTGCTGGGCTGTGGCTGGGGCTGGGGACAGGGCTGGGCCCGGGCTGGGGCTGGGGCTGGGCTGAGGGCAGGGCTTGGGCAGGGCTGGGGATGGGGGCTGGGTTGGGGCAGGACTGGGGCTGGCCTGGGGCTGGGGCAGGGGCCGGGGCTGGGGCTGGGCTGGGGCTGGGGCTGGCCTGGGGCAGGGCTGGGACTGGGTCCAGGGCAGGGACTGGGCTGTGGCTGGGGCTGGGCTGGACTAGGGCTGGGGCTGGTCTGGGGCCGAGGGTGGGGCTGAGGCTGGGGCTGCGGCTGGGGCTGAGGGCAGGGCTGGGCTAGGGCTGGGGCTAGGGCGGGGCTGGGCCCAAGGCTGGGGCATGGCTGGGGGAGGGCTGGAGTAGGGCCTAGGGCCAGGGCTGGGAGCAGGGCTGTGACTGAGGTTGGGGCCGGGGCTGGGGCTGGGTTGGGCCCGGGGCTGGGGCAGGACTGGTCTAGGGCTGGGGCTGGGGCAGGGCTGGGGCTGGGCTGGGACCAGGACTGGCCTGGGGCGGGGACTGGGGCAGGGCTGGAGCCGGGGCTGGGGCCGGGGCTAGGGCAAGACTAGGCTGGAGGCTGGGCCTTGGGCTGGGGCTGGGCTGGGGGCAGGGCTGGGGCTGGGGCTGGGGCCGGGACTGGGCTGGGGTAGGGCTGGGGCAGGGAAGGGGCTGGGGACAGGGCTGGGGCCAAGGTTGGGGCTGGGGCTGGGGCTGAGGGCAGGGCTGGGCTAGGGCTGGGGCTGGGGGCAGGGCTAGGCTAGGGCTGGGGCTGGGGCAGGGCTGGTCTAGGGCTGGGGCTGGGGCTGGGGCAGGGCTGGGGCTGGGCTGGGACCAGGACTGGCCTGGGGCGGGGGACTGGGGCAAGGCTGGGGCTGGGGCTGGGGCTGGGCTGGGGATTGGGCTGGGCAGGGCTGGGGCTGGGCTGGGCCTGGGGCAAGGCTGGGCCTGGTTTCTGGGGCAGGGCTGGGGTAGGGCAGGGCTGGGCTGAGGCCGAGGGTGGGACTGTGGCTGGGGCTGGGGCTGCGGACAGGGCTGGGGCCTGGCTGGGGCTGGGCTGAGGGCAGGGCTGGGGTCAGGGCTGGAACCAAGTCTAGGGCAGGACTGGGGTTGGGACTGGGGCTGGGGCCTGAGGGTAGGGCTGGGCTAGGGCTGGGGCTGGGGCAGGGCTGGGGCTGGGCTGGGACCAGGACTAGGCTGGGGCGGGGACTGGGGCAAGGCTGGGGCTGGGGCTGGGCTGGGGCAGGGCTGGGGCTGGGGCTGGGCTGGGACCAGGACTGGCCTGGGGCGGGGACTGAGGTAGGGCTGGAGCCAGGGCTGGGGCCGGGGCTAGGGCAGGACTAGGCTGGAGGATGGCCTTGGGCTGGGGCTGGGGCTGGAACCAAGTCTATGGCTGGGCTGGGGCTGGGGCTGGGACCGGGACTGGGCTGGGGTAGGGCTGGGGCAGAGAAGGGGCTGGGGACAGGGCTGGGGCAGGGCTGGGGCTGTGGCTGGGCTGGGGCCAAGGGTGGGGCTGGGGCTGGGGCTGGGCTGAGGGCAGGGCTAGGCTAGGGGTGGGGCTGGGGCAGGACTGGGGCCGGGGCTGAGGCTGGGCTGGGTTCTAGGCTGGGCCTGGGACAGGGCTGGGCCCGAGGCTGGGGCAGGGCTGGGCTAGGGCTGGGGTAGGGCTGGGGCTGGGGCTGGGCTGGGGGCAGGGCTGGGGCCGAGTCTGGGGCCGGGGCAGGGTCCGGGGCTGGGGCCAGGGCTGGGGCAGGACTGGGTCTAACACTGGGGCTGGGTCCAGGGCTGGGGCTGGGCTGATGGCAGGGATGAGGTAGGGCTGGGAATGGGGCAGGGCTAGGTTAGGGCTGGCCTGGGGCCAAGGCTGTGGCTGGGACTGGGACTGGGGCTGGGACTGGGGCAGGGCTGGTGCTCGGCCGGGGCTGGGGCAGGGCTGGGGTAGGGCTGGAGCTGGAGCTAGGGCCGGGGCTGGGAGCAGGGCTGGATCTGAGGTTGAGGCCGGGGCTGGTGCTGGGCTGGGTGCAGGGCTGGGGCTGGGGCTGAGTTAGGGGTAGGGCTGGGGCTGTGCTGGGGCCGGGGCTAGAACCGAGGTTTGGGCAGGGCTGGGGCTAGGGCTGGAGCAGCGTTGGTGCTGGGCTGTGGCTGGGGCTGGGGACAGGGCTGGGCCCGGGCTGGGGCTGGGGCTGGGCTGAGGGCAGGGCTTGGGCAGGGCTGGGGATGGGGGCTGGGTTGGGGCAGGACTGGGGCTGGGGCTGGGGCTGGGGCTGGGGCAGGGCTGGGGCTGGGCTGGGACCAGGACTGGCCTGGGGCGGGGACTGGGGCAAGGCTGGGGCTGGGGCTGGGGCTGGGCTGGGGATTGGGCTGGGGCAGGGCTGGGGCTGGGCTGGGCCTGGGGCAAGGCTGGGCCTGGTTTCTGGGGCAGGGCTGGGGTAGGGCAGGGCTGGGCTGAGGCCGAGGGTGGGACTGTGGCTGGGGCTGGGGCTGCGGACAGGGCTGGGGCCTGGCTGGGGCTGGGCTGAGGGCAGGGCTGGGGTCAGGGCTGGAACCAAGTCTAGGGCAGGGCTGGGGTTGGGGCTGGGGCTGGAGCCTGAGGGTAGGGCTGGGCTAGGGCTGGGGCTGGGGCAGGGCTGGGGCTGGGCTGGGACCAGGACTAGGCTGGGGCGGGGACTGGGGCAAGGCTGGGGGCTGGGGCTGGGCTGGGGCAGGGCTGGGGCTGGGGCTGGGCTGGGACCAGGACTGGCCTGGGGCGGGGACTGAGGTAGGGCTGGAGCCAGGGCTGGGGCCGGGGCTAGGGCAGGACTAGGCTGGAGGATGGCCTTGGGCTGGGGCTGGGGCTGGAACCAAGTCTATGGCTGGGCTGGGGCTGGGGCTGGGACCGGGACTGGGCTGGGGTAGGGCTGGGGCAGAGAAGGGGCTGGGGACAGGGCTGGGGCAGGGCTGGGGCTGGGGCTGGGCTGGGGCCGAGGGTGGGGCTGGGGCTGGGGCTGGGCTGAGGCAGGGCTAGGCTAGGGGTGGGGCTGGGGCAGGACTGGGGCCGGGGCTGAGGCTGGGCTGGGTTCTAGGCTGGGCCTGGGACAGGGCTGGGCCCGAGGCTGGGGCAGGGCTGGGCTAGGGCTGGGGTAGGGCTGGGGCTGGGGCTGGGCTGTGGGCAGGGCTGGGGCCGAGTCTGGGCCGGGGCTGGGGCCGGGGCTGGGGCAGGGCTGGGGCAGGGCTGGAATGGGGCTGGGCTGGGGCCAAGGTTGGGGCTGGGGCTGGAGCTGGGGCTGGGGCTGCGGACAGGGGCTGGGGTTAGGGCTGAGTTAGGGGTAGGGCTGGGCTGTGCTGGGGCCAGGGCTGGAACTGAGGTTTGGGCAGGGCTGGGGCTGGGGCTGGGGCTGGGTCTGGGGACAGGCTGGTGCTGGGCTGTGGCTGTGGCTGGGGACAGGGCTGGGGCTGGGGCTGGTGGGTCTGGGGACAGGGCTGGTGCTGGGCTGTGGCTGTGGCTGGGGACAGGGCTGGGGCTGGGCTGGGGCTGGGGGCTGGGATGGGGCAGGACTGGGGCTGGGGCTGGTGCTGGGCTGGGCTGGGGCAGGGATGGGGTGGAGGCTGGGCTGGGTCTGGGGCCAGGGCTGTGGTCGGGGCTGGGGCAGGGCTGGGGCTGGGGCTGGGCTGTGGATGGGGCTGGGTTGGGCTAGGACTGTGGCTTTGGCTGGACTGGGGCCGAGGGTGGGGCTGGGGCTGGGGCTGGGCTGAGGGCAGGGCTAGGCTATGGGTGGGGCTGGGCCAGGGCTGGGGCCGGGGCTGAGGCTGGGCTGGGCTCTGGGCTGGGGCTGGGACAGGGCTGGGCCCGAGGCTGGGGCAGGGCTGGGGTAGGGCAGGAGCCGGAGCTGGGGCCGGGGCTGGGAGCAGGACTGGGACTGAGGTTGGGTCCGGGGCTGGGGCTGGGTTGGGGCCAGCACTGAAGCAGGACTAAGCTGGAGGCTGGGCCTTGGGCTGGGGCTGGGCTGGGGGCAGGGCTGGGGCTGGCGTGGGAACCAAGTCTATGGCTGGGCTGGGGCTGGGGCTGGGGCCGGGGCTGGGGCAGGACTGGGGCTGGGACAAGGCTGGGGCCGGGGCAGGGTCCGGGGCTGGGGCCAGGGCTGGGGCAGGACTGGGTCTAACACTGGGGCTGGGTCCAGGGCTGGGGCTGGGCTGATGGCAGGGATGAGGTAGGGCTGGGAATGGGGCAGGGCTAGGTTAGGGCTGGCCTGGGGCCAAGGCTGTGGCTGGGACTGGGACTGGGGCTGGGACTGGGGCAGGGCTGGTGCTCGGCCAGGGCTGGGGCAGGGCTGGGGTAGGGCTGGAGCTGGGGCTAGGGCCGGGGCTGGGAGCAGGGCTGGATCTGAGGTTGAGGCCGGGGCTGGTGCTGGGCTGGGTGCAGGGCTGGGGCTGGGGCTGAGTTAGGGGTAGGGCTGGGGCTGTGCTGGGGCCGGGGCTAGAACCGAGGTTTGGGCAGGGCTGGGGCTAGGGCTGGAGCAGCGTTGGTGCTGGGCTGTGGCTGGCGCTGGGGACAGGGCTGGGGCTGGGCTGGGGCTGGGGACAGGGCTGGGCCCGGGCTGGGGCTGGGGCTGGGCTGAGGGCAGGGCTTGGGCAGGGCTGGGGATGGGGGCTGGGTTGGGGCAGGACTGGGGCTGGGGCTGGGGCTGGGGCAGGGGCCGGGGCTGGGGCTGGGCTGGGGCTGGGGCTGGCCTGGGGCAGGGCTGGGACTGGGTCCAGGGCAGGGGACTGGGCTGTGGCTGGGGCTGGGCTGGACTAGGGCTGGGGCTGGTCTGGGGCCGAGGGTGGGGCTGAGGCTGGGGCTGCGGCTGGGGCTGAGGGCAGGGCTGGGCTAGGGCTGGGGCTAGGGCGGGGCTGGGCCCAAGGCTGGGGCACGGCTGGGGGAGGGCTGGAGTAGGGCCTAGGGCCAGGGCTGGGAGCAGGGCTGTGACTGAGGTTGGGGCCGGGGCTGGGGCTGGGTTGGGCCCGGGGCTGGGGCAGGGCTGGTCTAGGGCTGGGGCTGGGGCAGGGCTGGGGCTGGGCTCGGACCAGGACTGGCCTGGGCGGGGACTGGGGCAGGGCTGGAGCCGGGGCTGGGGCCGGGGCTAGGGCAAGACTAGGCTGGAGGCTGGGCCTTGGGCTGGGGGCTGGGCTGGGGGGGCAGGGCTGGGGCTGGGGCTGGGGCTGGAACCAAGTCTATGGCTGGGCTGGGGCTGGGGCTGGGGCCGGGACTGGGCTGGGGTAGGGCTGGGGCAGGAAGGGGCTGGGGACAGGGCTGGGGCCAAGGTTGGGGCTGGGGCTGGGGCTGAGGGCAGGGCTGGGCTAGGGCTGGGGCTGGGGGCAGGGCTAGGCTAGGGCTGGGGCTGGGGCAGGCTGGTCTAGGGCTGGGGCTGGGGCTGGGGCTGGGGCAGGGCTGGGGCTGGGCTGGGACCAGGACTGGCCTGGGGCGGGGACTGGGGCAAGGCTGGGGCTGGGGCTGGGGCTGGGCTGGGGATTGGGCTGGGGCAGGGCTGGGGCTGGGCTGGGCCTGGGGCAAGGCTGGGCCTAGTTTCTGGGGCAGGGCTGGGGTAGGGCAGGGCTGGGCTGAGGCCGAGGGTGGGACTGTGGCTGGGGCTGGGGCTGCGGACAGGGCTGGGGCCTGGCTGGGGCTGGGCTGAGGGCAGGGCTGGGGTCAGGGCTGGAACCAAGTCTAGGGCAGGGCTGGGGTTGGGGCTGGGGCTGGAGCCTGAGGGTAGGGCTGGGCTAGGGCTGGGGCTGGGGCAGGGCTGGGGCTGGGCTGGGACCAGGACTAGGCTGGGGCGGGGACTGGGGCAAGGCTGGGGCTGGGGCTGGGCTGGGGCAGGGCTGGGGCTGGGGCTGGGCTGGGACCAGGACTGGCCTGGGGCGGGGACTGAGGTAGGGCTGGAGCCAGGGCTGGGGCCGGGGCTAGGGCAGGACTAGGCTGGAGGATGGCCTTGGGCTGGGGCTGGGGCTGGAACCAAGTCTATGGCTGGGCTGGGGCTGGGGCTGTGGCTGGGCTGGGGCCGAGGGTGGGGCTGGGGCTGGGGCTGGGCTGAGGGCAGGGCTAGGCTAGGGGTGGGGCTGGGGCAGGGCTGGGGCCGGGGCTGAGGCTGGGCTGGGTTCTAGGCTGGGCCTGGGACAGGGCTGGGCCCGAGGCTGGGGCAGGGCTGGAGTAGGGCTGGAGCCGGGGCTGGGTCTGGGTCTGGGGCTGGGCTGGGGGCTGAGGGCAGGGCTGGGCTAGGGCTGGGGCTGGGGCTGGGGCAGGGGCTGGGTTCGGTG
>NW_027145344.1:0-23197 GCF_026170545.1 Melanerpes formicivorus | reverse complement strand
AGATCACACAGTTTGGCTCTCTCCATTCCTGCTTAAGCACCAGGCTCTGAGCAACCTGATCTAGTGAGAGGTGCTCCTGCCCATGGCAGGGGCATTGGAACTGGATGATCTTTAAGGTCCCATCCAATCCAAACCATTCTATGAACACAGAGGTATGCTCACCTCCAAATCCTGGCTGATACAGGGGATGGTTTAGCACCAGACTTAGCAGAGTTAGATAAAGGTTGGACTTGAGGATCATAAAGGCCTTTTCCCAACTGAAATGGTTCCATGATTCCCTGATTCCATAATTTTAGGATCCTGGTTCTAGGTTTCTGTGATTCTACAATTCTATGGTTCCATGGTTCTATGATTCTTGGATTCCAAGGTTCTATGATTCCCTAATTCCATTATTCTTTGATTCCATGCTTCCATGCTTCTGATTTTGTGATTCTGGGGTTCCATGGTTCCAGGATTCAAATCAGTTCTGTGATTTTATGATTCCATGTTTCTGTGAGTCCATGATTCTCTGATTCCATGATTCCATTATCCTTTCTTCTGTGATTTCATGATTCCATGATTTCATGATTCTATGCTTCTATGATTCCATGATTCTGTTTCTGTGATTCTGTGATTCTAATCAATTCTCTGACTCCATGATTTCATGAGTCTATCTTTCTATGATTCCACAATTTGAGGATTCTATGATCCCATGCTTCTATGATTCCATGATTCTATGCTTCTATGCTTCCATGATTCTATGATTCCATAGTTCTGTGATTCTGATTCATTCCATGATTCCATGTTTCTGTGACTCCATGGTTCCCTGATTCCATGATTCTGTTATTCTATGCTTCTATGATTCCACGATTTTATGATTCCATGATCCCATGCATCTACAGTTCCATGATTTCATGAATCTATGATTCCATGATTCTATACTTCTATGCTTCTATGATTCCATAGGTCTATGATTCTGATCTATTCCATGATTACATATTTCTGTGAGTCCATGATTCCATGATTCTATGCTTCTATGATTCCACTATTTGGCGATTCCATGATCCCATGATTCCATGACTATGATTCCATAGTGTTATGATTCTGATTCATTCCATGATTCCATGTTTCTTAGTCCATGATTCTCTGATTCCATGATTCTATGCTTCTATGATTCCACAATTTGATGATCCCATGATCCCATGATTCCATGATTCTATGATTCCCTAGTTCTATGATTCTGATTCATTCCATGATTCCATGTTTCTGTGAGTCCATGATTCCCTGATTCCCTGATTCTATGATTTCATGCTTCTATGCTTCTATTATTCCATGGTTCTATGATTCCATGAGTCTATCATTCCATGATTCTGTGATTCAAATCAATTCTGTGATTCCATGATTCCATGATTCTATGCTTCTATGATTCCCACAATTTGATGATTCCATGATCCCATGATTCCATGACTCTATGATTCCCTAGTTCTATGATTCTGATTCATTCCATGATTCCATGTTTCTGTGAGTCCATGATCCCATGATTCCCTGATTCTCAGCTTCTATAATTCTATGATTCCATGATTCAAATAACTTCTATGATTTTATGATTCCATGATTCTGTGTTTCTGTGAGTCCATGATTCTATGCTTCTATGATTCCATGATTCCATGATACTATGATTCCATAGTTCTATGATTCTGATTCATTCCATGATTCCATGCTTATCACTCCATGATTCCCTGATTCCATGATTCTATGATTTCATGCTTCTATGCTTCTATTATTCCATGGTTCTATGATTCCATGAGTCTATGATTCCATGATTCTGTGATTCACATCAATTCTGTGATTCCATGATTCCATGATCCTATGCTTCTATTATTCCATGATTCTATGATTCCATGATAATATGACTCCATGATTCTCTGATTCCACAATTTGGTGATTCCATGATCCCCTGATCCCATGATTCCATGATTCCCTAGTTCTATGATTCTGATTAATTCCATGATTCCATGTTTCTGAGTCCATGATTCTCTGATTCTGTGATTCCATGAGTCTGTGACTTCATGATCCTATTATTCCAAGGTTCTGTGATTCCATGGTTCTATGATTCCTTGAGTCTGTGATTCAAATCAATTCTGTCATTCCACAATTCCATGATTCCATGATTTCATGATTCTATGTTTCTGTGATTCCACAATTTGATGATTCTATGATTCTATGCTTCTACAATTCCATGATTCCCTGATTCTATGCTTCCATGATTCTGTGATTCCCTAGTTCTATGATTCTGATTCATTCCCTGATTCCATGTTTCTGAGTCTACTATTCTCTGATTCTGTGACTCCATGATTCTGTGATTCCCTGCTTCTATGATTCTGATAGTCTCTGCTTCTATGATTCCCTGCTTCAAATCAATTCTGGGATTTTATGATTCCATGATTCCATGTTTCTGTGATTCCATGATTCTCTGATTCCATGATTCTATGATTTCATGCTTCTATGCTTCTATTATTCCATGGTTCTATTATTCCATGGTTCTATTATTCCACGGTTCTATCATTCCATGAGTCTATATTCCATGATTCTGTGATTCAAGTCAATTCTGTGATTCCATGATTCCATGATTCTATGCTTCTATGATTCCACAATTTGATGATTCCATGGCCCCATGATTCCATGATTCTATGATTCCATTATTCCCTAGTTCTATGATTCTGATTCATTCCACAATTCCATGTTTCTGAGTCCATGATTCCCTGATTCCATGATTCCCTGATTCTAACCTTCTGTGATTCCCTGATTCTATGCTTCTACCATTCCATGATTCCACATTTATGTGATTCCCTGATTCTATGCTTCTACCATTCCATGATTCCACATTTATGTGATTCCCTGATTCTATGCTTCCATGATTCTGTGATTCCATAGTTCTATGACTCTGATTCCTTCCATGATTCCATGTTTCTGAGTCCATGATTCTCTGATTATATGATTCCCTGATTCTATGATTCCCTGATTCTGTGATGTCATGATTCTATTATTCCATGAGTCTATGATTCCATGAGTCTGTGATTCAAATCAATTCCATGATTCCATGATTCTGTGATTTCATGATTCTATGCTTCTGTGATTCCACAATTTAATGATTCCATGATGCTATGCTTCTACAATCCCATGATTCCCTGATTCTATGCTTCCATGATTCTATGATTCCATAGTTCTATGATTCTGATTCATTCCATGTTTCTGTGAGTCCATGAGTCCATGATTCTATGATTTGATGCTTCTATGCTACTATTATTCCATGAGTCTATTATTCCATGAGTCTATGATTCCATGATTCTGTGATTCAAGTCAATTCTGTGATTCCATGATTCCACGACTCTATGCTTCTATGATTCTACAATTTGATGATTCCATGATCCCATGATTCCATGATTCCCTAGTTCTATGATTCTGATTCATTCCATGAGTCCATGATTCCCTGATTCCCTGATTCCCTGATTCTAGGCTCCTATGATTCCATGATTCCATGATTCAAATCAGTTCTGTGATCTCATGATTCCATGATTTCACATTTCTGTGATTCCCTGATTCTATGCTTCCATGATTCTGTGATTCCATAGTTCTATGATACTGATTCAATCCATGATTCCATGTTTCTGAGTCCATGATTCCCTGATTCTGTGATTCCATGATTCTATGATTCCATAGTTCTATGGTTCCATAGTTCTATGGTTCTGATTCATTCCACGATTCCATGTTTCTGAGTCCATAATTCCCTGATTCCCTGATTCTATGATTCTAAGCTTCTGTGATTCCCTGATTCTATGCTTCTATCATTCCATGATTCCATGATTCAAATCAATTCTGTGATTTTATCATTCCATGATTCCACATTTATGTGATTCCTGATTCTATGCTTCCATGATTCTATGATTCCCTAGTTCTATGATTCTGATTCATTCCATGATTCCATGTTTCTGAGTCCACAGTTCTCTGATTCTGTGACTCCATGATTCTATGACTCCCTGCTTCTATGATTCTGATATTCTCTGCTTCTATGATTCCCTGCTTCAAATCAATTCTGAGATTTTATGATTCCATGATTCCATGTTTCTGTGAGTCCATGATTCTATGATTCCATGATTCTGTGCTTCCCTAGTTCTATGATTCTGATTCATTCCATGATTCCATGTTTCTGTGAGTCCATGATTCCCTGATTCCATGATTCTATGATTTCATGCTTCTATGCTTCTATTATTCCATGGTTCTATTATTCCATGGTTCTATCATTCCATGATTCTGTGATTCCATGATTCTGTGATTCAAGTTAATTCTGTGATTCCATGATTCCATGATTCTATGCTTCTATGATTCCACAATTTGATGATTCAATGGCCCCATGATTCCCTAGTTCTATGATTCTGATTCATTCCACAATTCCATGTTTCTGAGTCCATGATTCCCTGATAGATTCTATGATTCCCAGATTCTATGCTTCTATCATTCCATGATTCCATGATTCAAATCAATTCTGTGATTTTATCATTCCACGATTCCACATTTCTGTGATTCCTTGATTCTATGCTTCCATGATTCTCTGATTCCCTAGTTCTATGATTCTGATTCATTCAATGATTCCATGTTTCTGAGCCCATGATTCCCTGATTCTAAGCTTCTATGATTCCCTGATTCTATGCTTCTGATATTCTCTGCTTCTATGATTCCCTGCTTCAAATCAATGCTGAGATTTTCATGATTCCATGATTCCATGTTTCTGTGAGTCCATGATTCTATGATTCCATGATTCTGTGCTTCCCTAGTTCTATGATTCTGATTCATTCCATGATTCCATGTTTCTGTGAGTCCATGATTCCCTGATTCCATGATTCTATGATTTCATGCTTCTATGCTTCTATTATTCCATGATTCTATCATTCCATGATTCTGTGATTCCATGATTCTGTGATTCAAGTAAATTCTGTGATTCCATGATTCTATGCTTCTATGATCCCACAATGTGATGATCCCATGATTCTATGATCCCATGATTCTATGATTCCATGATTCCCTAGTTCTACGATTCTGATTCATTCCATGATTCCATGTTTCTGTGAGTCCATGATTCTCTGAGTCCATGATTCTATTATCCCATGGTTCTGTTATTCCATGAGTCTATGATTCCATGATTCTATGATTCTGATTTCATGATTCTATCCTTCTGTGATTCCACAGTTTGATGATGTGGCACTTGGAGCCATGGTTTAGTTGGCAGGATGTGTTGGGCGACAGCTTGGACTTAATGTTCTCTGAGATCTTTTCCTACCTTATTGATTCTATGATTCCATGATCCCATGCTTCTACATTCCACCAGGCACCCAGCAGCAGAACAAGAGGACACACTCTCAAGCTGTGCCAGGGGAGGTTCAGGATGGAGCTGAGGAGAAAGTTCCTCCCAGAGAGAGTTGTTAGCCATTGGGATGTGCTGCACAGGGAGGTGGTGGAGTCCCCATCCCTGGAGGTGTTCAAGAGGGGATTGGATGTGGCACTTGGAGCCATGGTTTAGTTGTCAGGAGGTGTTGGGTGACAGCTTGAACTTGATGAGCTCTGAGGTCTTTTCCAACCTTATTGATTCTATGATGCTATGAATATGCTGCCCAGGGAGGTGGTGGAGTCACCATCACTGGAGGTGCTCAAGAAAGGTTTGGATGAGGCACTTGGAGCCATGGTTTAGTTGTCAGGAGGTGTTAGGGATTAGGTAATAGATTGCACTTGATGATCTCTGAGGTCTTTTCCAACCTTATTGGTTCTATGATACTATGATTCCATGATCCCATGATTCTTCATTCCATGATTCCATGATCCCATGCTTCTACATTCCACGATTCCATGATCCCATGTTTCTACAATCCAGGACTCCATGACCCTACAGCTCCACAATTCCATGATCCAATATTTCTACAACCCCACCAAGTCCAGAAGGCCAAAAGGCCGTACTGGGGGGAGGGCAGAGAGGAGAATAGAATAGAATAGAATAGAATAGAATAGAATAGAATAGAATAGAATAGAATAGAATAGAATAGAATAGAATAGAATAGAATAGAATAGAATAGAATAGAATAGAATAGAATAGAATAGAATAGAATAGAGGTTGGAAGAGACCTTTCATAGTTTCATAGTTTCATTCAGGGTTGGAAGGGACCACAAGGATCATCTAGTTCCAACCCCCCTGCCATGGGCAGGGACACCCCACACTAGATCAGGCTGGACAGAGCCTCATCCAGCCTGCTCTTAAACACCCCCAGGGACGGGGCCTCGACCACCTCCCTGCACAACCCATTCCAGGGTTTCACCACTCTCATGGTGAAGAACCTCCTCCTCACATCCAGCCTGAATCTCCCCACCTCCAGCTTCATTCCATTCCCCCTAGTCCTATCACTACCTGAGATCCTGAGAAGTCCTTCCCCAGCCTTCCTGTAGGCCCCCTTCAGATACTGGAAGGCGACAATGAGGTCACCTGGGAGCCTTCTCTTCTCCAGACTGAACAGCCCCAACTCCTTCAGTCTGTCCTCACAGGAGAGGTGCTCCAGCCCTCTGCTCATCCTCGTGGCCCTTCTCTGGACACGTTCCAGCACCTCCACATCCCTCTTGTAATAGGGGCTCCAGAACTGGACACAGTACTCCAGGTGGGGTCTCACCAGGGCTGAGTAGAGGGGGAGGATCACCTCCCTCGACCTGCTAGCCACACTTCTCCTGATGCAGCCCAGGATCTGATTGGCTTTGCGGGCTGCAAGTGCACACTGAGAGCTCATGTTGAGCTTTTTGTCCACCAGCACCCCCAAGTCTCTCTCCTCAGGGCTATCCTCCAGCCAGTCACTGCCCAGCCTGTATTTGTGCCTGGGATTGCCTCGACCCAGATGCAGGACCCTGCACTTGCTCTTATTGAACTTCATGAGGTTGGCCTGTGCCCACCTCTCCAGCCTGTCAAGGTCCCTCTGGATGGCCTCCCTTCCCTCCAGCGTGTCTGCTGCACCACACAGCTTGGTGTCATCAGCAAACTTGCTGAGGGTGCACTCAAGATCATTGAAGATCATTGAGTCCAACCTATCATCCAACACCATCTGATCAACTAAACCATGCAACCAAGCACCCTGTCAAGTCTCCTCCTGAACACCTCCAGTGATGGTGACTCCACCACCTCCCTGGGCAGCACATTCCAATAGGCAATCACTCTCTCTGTGTAAAACTTCTTCCTGACCTCCAGCCTAAACCTCCCCTGGTGCAGCTTGAGACTGTGTCCTCTTGTTCTGCTGTTGGCTGCTTGGGAGAAGAGACCAACCCCCACCTGGTTCCAACCTCCCTTCAGGCAGTTGCAGAGAGCAAGAAGGTCTCCCCTGAGCCTCCTCTTCTCCAGGCTAAGCAACCCCAGCTCCCTCAGCCTCTCCTCACAGGGCTGTGCTCCAGACCCCTCCCCAGCCTCCTTGCCCTTCTCTGCACACCTTCCAGCAGCTCAACCTCCTTCCTAACCTGAGGAGCCCAGAACTGGACACAGGACTCAAGGTGTGGCCTAACCAGTGTAGTGTACAGTGGCAGAATGACCTCCCTGCTCCTGCTGGCCACACTCTGCCTGATGCAGGCCAGGATGCCCTTGGCCCTCCTGGCTGCCTGGGCACACTGCAGGCTCATGTGCAGCCTACCATCGACCAGCACCCCCAGGTCCCTCTCTGCCTGGCTGCTCTCAGCCACTCTGCCCCCAGCCTGTAGCTCTGCTTGGGGTTGCTGTGGCCAATGTGCAGCACCCAGGAGCCAGCAGAGCTCTGCTCCTCCGCTCCCCTTGCTGCCATCCCAGCCTCGGGAGCAGGGCTGGGGCCGGAGGCAGGGATAAAATATCTGCCTAATAAAGGGAGCCATTTGGCTCCTTGAGCTGCTGCCAGCTTTTATAACAATTTCCATCTTAAGCTGCCTCAATACATATTTAATGAAATCTTCCATAAAACCTTTAACAGCCCTCAATTCATTTCAAGTGCTAAATGAGTCAGCAGTTTGAAATGATGAGCAGGCTTCAGCCTCCTCTCTCCTTACTTAAGGAGAAGTGATTCTTTTTTAATGCTTTCTGCCTCTAAATAACATTTCTTCACCCTTTTTTATTATAATTATTCCTTCCTTTATTTATTTCCTCTTTTTTTGCCTTTTGGTTTCCCTCTGCTAAATAGAGGAGAGGGACAGGCACCAGGAGTGGCCTACAGGAAAGCTGGGGGGGGCTGGAAGGTGTCCAGAGCAGGGCCAGGAGGAGGAGCAGAGGGCTGGAGCTGCTCTGCTCTGCAGACAGCCTGAGAGAGTTGGGCTTGTGCAGGCTGCAGAGGAGAAGGCTCCCAGGAGACCTTCTGGTGGCCTTCCAGGATCTGCAGGGGGCTGCAAGCAAGCTGGGGAGGGACTTTGGAGGGTGTGAGGGAGGGATAGGAGTGGGGGGGATGGAGCAGAACTAGGAGTGGGGGGGATGGAGCAGAAGTAGAAGTGGGGAGCTTGAGATTGGCTGTGAGGAAGAAATTGTTGGCCAGGAGGGTGGTGAGAGCCTGGCCCAGGTTGCCCAGGGAGGTGGTGGAAGCCTCCTGCCTGGAGGTGTTTGCAGCCAGGCTGGAGGTGGCTGTGAGCAAGCTGCTGTGGTGTGAGGTGTCCCTGCCCATGGCAGGGGGGTTGGGGCTGGCTGAGCCTTGAGCTCCCTTCCAGCCCTGACAGTTCTGGGACTCTATGATTCTAAGCCAGTGGTGGAGTCCCCATGCCAGGAGGGTTTGAACAGCCACAGAGCTGTGGTGCTGAGGGCTATGGCTTTGTGGTGATCTAGCAGTGCTGGGTTGGATTTGATGATCTTGAAGGTTTCTTCCAGCCCAAAACAATTGAGATTCATCCTAGGTCGTATCTCCTCCCCTACCTCCTGCTCTGTGGTGTACCTGGAGGTCATCCCCATCTTCACTACACCTTGTGGAGCAAAATCAGCCACAGCATCACAACATGGGTTGAGTTGGAAGGGACCTCAAGGATCATGCAATTCTTTCTAAGGTGGATTCAGCCTCTCCCTTGATCCTAGCTGGGTGGGTTTGCTTAGTTTGCAAAACCAAAGCTTATTTGCCACGAATTGAGAGCAAAATTGTCTCTGGGGAGACTGGAAGGGCTCCAGAGAAGAGTTGCTGCCATGAGAAAAAGCTTTGTGAGCTGCCCCATGTGGGATGAGGCTAAGGGAAGCGAGCAGGGAGAGCCCCAGGCAGGTCCCTTCCAACCCTAACAATTCTGTGATGCTGTGACTCCATGAATCCCTCCCCCAGCACCAGCCCTGCCCCTGTGCTCCTTGAAGGTAGACCTTGCCAGCCTGATGTATCTGTTTGTTCTTTATCCCATCTCGTGGTCAGATCAGCTCCAACTATGATTCATGGAGCTAGAAATCATAGAATGGTTTGGGTTGAAAAAGATCTTGAGGATCATCCACTGCAACCATTCTTTAGCTCTAGCAAGGCTGAGGGTTAACCATGGGATGGTTTGGGTTGGAAAAGACCTTGGAGGTCAGAGAATCACAGAACTGGCAGGGCTGGAAGGGAGCTCAAGGCTCAGCCAGTCCCAACCCCCTGCCATGGGCAGGGACACCTCACACCACAGCAGGTTGCTCACAGCCACCTCCAGCCTGGCTGCAAACACCTCCTGTGACCCTCTGAGCCTTTGATTCTCTCATTCTCTGATCCTCTGGTTCTATAAATATATGGTTCTATGATTCCATGATCCTATGATCCAATAATTCCATGGGTATGTGATTCCATGATCCCATGGTCCTATAATCCCTTCATTCTATGAACCCACAATCCCATGATTTGTTAACCCCCTGATCCTTTGAGTCTGTAATTCTGTGGTTCTACCATTCCATTATTCCATGATCCTAGGATTGCATGATCCTGTGACACTCTGATCCTATGATCCCATGATCCTGTGTTCCCATAATCCTCTGCTTCTAGAATTCTGTGATTCCATGATCACAGCTGGGCAGAGGCCAACAGGATGGCATTCAACAAGTCCAAGTGTCAGGGGCTGCACTTTGGCCACACCAACCCCAGGCAGAGCTACAGGCTGGGGGCAGAGTGGCTGAGAGCAGCCAGGCAGAGAGAGGGACCTGGGGGCAGTGGTGGAGAGCAGCTGAACAGGAGCCAGCAGTGTGCCCAGGGGGCCAAGGAGGCCAAGGGCATCCTGGCCTGCATCAGGCAGAGTGTGGCCAGCAGGAGCAGGGAAGTCCTTGTGCCCTGTGCTCAGCACTGCTGAGGCCACCCCTGGAGTCCTGTGTCCAGCTCTGGGCTCCTGAGGTCAAGAAGGAGATTGAGAGACTTGAAGGTGTGCAGAGAAGGGCAAGGAGGCTGGGGAGGGGTCTGGAGCACAGCCCTGTGAGGAGAGGCTGAGGGAGCTGGGGTTGCTTAGCCTGGAGAAGAGGAGGCTCAGGGGAGACCTTCTTGCTCTCTGCAACTGCCTGAAGGGAGGTTGGAGCCACGTGGGGGTTGGGCTCTTCTGCCAGGCACCCAGCACCAGAACAAGAGGACACAATCTGAAGCTGTGCCAGGGGAGGTTCAGGCTGAAGGTTAGGAAGAAATTCTTCCCAGAGAGAGAGATTGGCCATTAGGATGTGCTGCCCAGGGAGGTGGTGGAGTCCCTGTGCCTGGAGGTGTTTAGGAAGAGCCTGGATGAGGCACTTGGTGCCATGGTTGAGTTGCTCAGATGGTGCTGGGTGAGAGGTTGGATTGGATGAGCTCTGAGGTCTTTTCCAACCTGGTCTATTATTCTATTCTATTCTATTCTATTCTATTCTATTCTATTCTATTCTATTCTATTCTATTCTATTCTATTCTATTCTATTCTATTCTATTCCATTCCATCCTATCCTATCCTATCCTATCCTATCCTATCCTATCCTATCCTATCCTATCCTACCCACCATACCCATACCACCCAAGCAGAAATCACCTTTCCTGCCATTCCTATTTCCCCCCTGTACCTGGAGAGGCAGAGTGGCAGATCCCAGCAGTGCAGTCAGTGCTCTGTGGTACCTGCTGGGGGGAACATCCCAGTGGCAGCTTTGCTCCAGGCAAGGAGGCTTCCAGGCTGCCTGGTTCTGCAGCTCACCTATAAAAGCCAAGCAAGCTTTGCAAAACATTTCCCTTCTCTTGATCACTGTAATTACTGGATGGGATCCAGCACTGCTCTCCAGCTGCTGCCTGCCAGCAGCTCAGACAGGAGAGGGCTGGGCAAAAGGGGTTTCAAACTGGGGGTGGGGGGTGGGGGGGAATAGCTCACTTTGGGTTTTGCTCATAAACCTCTTGGCTTTGCATTGTTCTCTTGCTCACCACAAGGCAAAGCAAGGACCTGCTGCTGTGGGGATGTGGCAGGTCAAGAGGCTTTTTCCTCCCCTCTCCACTCTGGAATGCAATACAATGCAATGCAATGCAATGGAATAGAATAGAATAGAATAGAATAGAATAGAATAGAATAGAATAGAATAGAATAGAATAGAATAGAATAGAATAGAATAGAATAGAATAGAATTAACCAGGTTGGAAGAGACCTCAGAGCTCATCAAGTCCAACCTCTCACCCAGCACCATCTGAGCAACTCAACCATGGCACCAAGGGCCTCATCCAGGCTCTTCCTGAACACCTCCAGGCACAGGGACTCCACCACCTCCCTGGGCAGCACATCCCAAGGGCCAATCTCTCTCTCTATGAAGAACTTTCTCCTCACCTCCAGCCTGAATCTCCCCTGCCACAGCTTGAGACTGTGTCCTCTTGTTCTGCTGCTGGCTGCCTGGCAGAAGAGCCCAACCCCCAGTTGGTTCCAACCTCCCTCCAGGGAGTTGCAGAGAGCAAGAAGGTCTCCCCTGAGCCTCCTCTTCTCCAGGCTAAGCAACCCCAGCTCCCTCAGCCTCTCCTCACAGGGCTGTGCTCCAGACCCCTCCCCAGCCTCCTTGCCCTTCTCTGCACACCTTCAAGTCTCTCAATCTCCTTCTTGACCTCAGGAGCCCAGAGCTGGACACAGGACTCCAGGGGTGGCCTCAGCAGTGCTGAGCACAGGGCACAAGGACTTCCCTGCTCCTGCTGGCCACACTCTGCCTGCTGCAGGCCAGGATGCCCTTGGCCCCCTGGGCACACTGCTGCCTCCTGTTCAGCATACTATCCACCGGTACCCGCTAGATCCCTTTCTGCCTAGAGAGGACACAGCTGGAGTCTTGGGTCCAGTTCTGTGTTCCTTTGGTGTAGGGTAAAAGGGAAGTGCTGGAGACAGTGCAGTGAAGGCTCTAAAGATGCATCTCTGTGAGGAGGAAAGGCTGAGAGGTCAAAGTTGCTGTGGCCCTGGGCATCCTGAGCTGGCTGAGGCAGGTGTCCCTGCTGACTGCAGGGGAGGTTGGGCAAGATGAGCTTTGAGTGTTCCTTCCAAGCCATTGCATCTCTGAATTTGTGTTTAGCCTGCAGAAGAGCAGCCCCAGAGCAATGCTCAGCAATGCTCAGCAAGAGCTGAAGGGCCCCTGGGGGGCAAGAGGCTGGGGCCAGGCTCTGCTGAGTGGTGGCCAGGGCCAGGCCAAGGGGCAGTGGGCAGAGAGTGGAGGTCAGGAGGTTGGAGGGGAAGAGGAGGAGAAAGTTGTTTGTTGGGAGGGTGCTGGAGGCCTGGAGCAGGCTGCCCAGAGAGGTTGTGGAGTGTCCTGGTGTGGAGAGCTTCCAACCCCCCCTGGGCACTGTGGTGCTGCCCTTGCTGGAGCAGTGGGCTTGGCCTGGGTGAGCTGCAGAGCTCCCTCCCAACCTCTCCCAGGCTGGAATTCAGGGGCTTTGGGCTGGCGTGAGCTGAGGCTGCAGATTTGTGCCACCAGCTGCAGCGTGAGCTGGAGCCAGGAACCTCCACGGGGACATAAAAAGCCCTGCCCTTAAGTATGGCTCTCAAGTTGCAGGCAGTGGCTGCCGGTGGCACAGAGCCTAATGCAATCCTCGGGACTGCAGTCAAGGGCTGGCTCTGGCTCTGGCTCAGCCCCGCGGTCAGCTCACCTGAGGCCGTTTGCCGGCAGGTTTTGTAGCGCCCCCCACCGGCCGCAGCCGTTCCGAGGTTGCAGTCTCACAGTCTCACAGTGTCACTAAGGTTGGAAAGGACCTCGAGGATCATCGAGTCCAACCTATCAACACAGACCCCATGACTAGACCATGGCACCAAGTGCCACATCCAATCCCTTCTGGAACACCTCCAGGCACAGGGACTCCACCACCTCCCTGGGCAGCACATCCCAATGGTTAACAACTCTCTCAGGGAATAACTTTCTCCTCACCTCCAGCCTGAACTTCCCCAGGCACAGCTTGAGACTGTGTCCTCTTGTTCTGATCTGGGTGCCTGCCTGGCAGAAGAGCCCAACCCCAATCTGGCTCCAACCTCCCTTCAGGGAGTTGCAGAGAGCAAGAAGGTCTCCCCTGAGCCTCCTCTTCTCCAGGCTAAGCAACCCCAGCTCCCTCAGCCTCTCCTCACAGGGCTGTGCCCCAGACCCCTCCCCAGCCTCCTTGCCCTTCTCTGCACACCTTCAAGTCTCTCAATCTCCTTCTTGACCTCAGGAGCCCAGAACTGGACACAGGACTCCAGGGGTGGCCTCAGCAGTGCTGAGCACAGGGCACAAGGCACAAGAACTTCCCCATGAATGGGAAAGGAGAGGGGGGAAAAAAGAAAGGAAATAAGAAAAGAGGAGAAGAATTCAGAGGTGGAGTTGTGAGAAAGAAGCTGGGAGAGGACTCCCTGCTGGGGAGAAAAAAAAACCCAACCCAGGCACTGTCACATCAAGGCAGCAGGCAGGTGTGAGAGCCTCCTCCTGAAGGAGACCATGTGGTAAGCAGGTGCCAGCCAGGGCTCAGGGCGATGCAGACAACCCCTGCTGGATGTTTGCAGAGGGCTGATGTCTCCCCAGGCTGACCTAACACCTCTGCTCCCCAGCCCACCTCCTGCCTCAGGGCCAATTATTGAAGCTCCAGCTCCCTTAGTCCCAACTTGCAGGCCTATTTTTGGGCTGCTGACAAGATGCCCAGGAGCAGCACTCACTGCCACAGCCAGAGCTGGCTCAGCAACAGCTCTGCAAGGCTGCACATCCACTCCTGGGTGCAGTCTGGGGCCCCCCACTCCAAGGAGGATATTGAGGGGTTGGAGCAGATCCAGAGAAGGGCAATGAAGCTCGGGAAGAGTCTGGAGAAGAGGGCTGGGGAGGAGCAGCTGAGGGAGCTGGGGGTGGTGAGGCTGGAGGAGAGGAGGCTGAGGGAGACCTCCTTGCTCTCTGCAGCTCCCTGAGAGGAGGCTGGAGCCAGGTGGGGGTTGGGCTCTGCTCCCTAGTCTCAGGTGATAGGAGAGGACTGGCCTGAAACTGTGCCAGGGGAGGCTGAGGTTGAAGATGAGGAAGAATTTGTTTGCTGCCAGAGTGGTCAGGGATTGGCAGAGGCTGCCCAGGGAGGTGGTGGAGTCCCCATGCCTGGAGGTGTTCAGGAACCCTGTGGCCATGGCATCATAGAATCAGAGCTGTCAGAGCTGGAAGGGAGCTCAAGGCTCAGCCAGCTCCAACCCCCTGCCATGGGCAGGGACACCTCACACCACAGCAGGTTGCTCACAGCCACCTCCAGCCTGGCTGCAAACACCTCCAGGCAGGAGACTTCCACCACCTCCCTGGGCAGCCTGGGCCAGGCTCTCACCACCCTCCTGGCCAACAACTTCTTTCTCACAGCCAATCTCAAGCTCCCCACTTCTACTTCTGCTCCATCCCCCCCACTCCTATCCCTCCCTCACACCCTCCAAAGTCCCTCCCCAGCTTGCTTGCAGCCCCCTGCAGATCCTGGAAGGCCACAAGGAGGTCTCCTGGGAGCCTTCTCCTCTGCAGCCTGCACAAGCCCAACTCTCTCAGGCTGCCTGCAGAGCAGAGCAGCTCCAGCCCTCTGCTCCTCCTCCTGGCCCTGCTCTGGACACCTTCCAGCCCCTCCAGAGCCTTCCTGGCACAGAGGCTG
This sequence comes from Melanerpes formicivorus, assembly GCF_026170545.1. Classification (NCBI taxonomy): domain Eukaryota; kingdom Metazoa; phylum Chordata; class Aves; order Piciformes; family Picidae; genus Melanerpes; species Melanerpes formicivorus. The sequence goes on along the minus strand of NW_027145344.1, from coordinate 8,174 downwards.
CAGAGCTGGCCCCAGAGCTGCAGCTGTGGGCTCAGCAGAGTGGAGCAGAGGGGCAGAATCCCCTCCCTGGCCCTGCTGGCCACACTTCTCTTGCTGCAGCCCAGGCTCTGCTTGGCTCTCTGGGCTGCAAGTGCTCCCTGCTGGCTCCTGCTGAGCTTCTCCTCCCCCAGCCCCCCCCAAGGCCTTTCCTCCAGGGCTCCTTTTCTTTATATCAAATGGTTGACCTTTGAGTGCTTTACTCCCAAATGCAGCCCAGCATCCCCTCTCCAACCCTGCTCTCCTCATCCAAGGGAGCTGCTGCTGCATTTTGAGGGCTCTTGGCCTGCTTTGCTTGTAAGTGCTGCTCCTTGCTGGCAAGAGCTGCAGTTTCCTTCCCTTATCACAAGCTGAAGGGTTGTTGTTTCTTTCTTTTCTTTCCCCCCCTACCTTCTCCCCCACAAGGGAAGCAGAAGGCTTCTCCTGTTTTGCTGCATTAACTAGACTGGAGGGAGAGGAGAAGGTGCATTTCATGTGCCAGGTAGCTGTCCAGGAAAAATCAAAAGCAGCCAATAAATGGAGACTCAAAGAGCTCAGCTTGGCTCCTTCCGCTCCAAAGAGCTCAGGTTCAGTAGAGGTGAAGGAACTTCTGCTGTGCCTCTTGTGCCTCTGTGTGTCTGCAACCAAGCAGCTCAGCCACCAGAGCCCATCGCTGTCAGCTGCTGGCAGTAATCAACCCAACACCCCCCCAGGGGAAAGCAAATCTACCTGGGGAGCTTGCAGCCTGGCCCCCTGCCTGCTGCGGTTCCACCTGCTCAGGGGCCAGGGGAGGTTCAGGCTGGAGGTGAGGAAGAAGTTCTAAACAGAGAGAGAGATTGGCCACTGGGATGGGCTGCCCAGGGAGGTGGTGGAGTCACCATCACTGGAGGTGTTCAGGAGGAGACTTGATAGGGTGCTTGTGCCCTGTGCTCAGCACTGCTGAGGCCACCCCTGGAGTCCTGTGTCCAGTTCTGGGCTCCTCAGCTCAAGAAGGAGATTGAGAGACTTGAAGGTGTGCAGAGAAGGGCAAGGAGGCTGGGGAGGGGTCTGGAGCACAGCCCTGTGAGGAGAGGCTGAGGGAGCTGGGGTTGCTTAGCCTGGAGAAGAGGAGGCTCAGGGGAGACCTTCTTGCTCTCTGCAACTGCCTGAAGGGAGGTTGAAGCCAGCTGGGGGTTGGGCTCTTCTCCCAGGCAGGCACCCAGCAGCAGAACAAGAGGACACAGTCTCCAGCTGTGCCAGGGGAGGTTCAGGCTGGAGGTGAGGAAGAAATTCTTGGCCATTGGGATGTGCTGCCCAGGGAAGTGGTGGAGTCCCCATCCCTGGAGGTGTTTAGGAAGAGCCTGGATGAGGCACTTGGTGCCATGGTTTAGTTGATTAGATGGTGTTGGGTGATAGGTTGGACACAATGATCTTGAAGGTCTCTTCCAACCTGGCCTATTCCTCTCCTCTCCTCTCCTCTCCTCTCCTCTCCTCTCCTCTCCTCTCCTCTCCTCTCCTCTCCTCTCCTCTCCTCTCCTCTCCTCTCCTCTCCTCTCCTCTCCTCTCCTCTCCTCTCCTCTCCTCTCCTCTCCTCTCCTCTCCTCTCCTCTCCTCTCCTCTCCTCTCCTCTCCTCTCCTCTCCTCTCCTCTCCTCTCCTCTCCTCTCCTCTCCTCTCCTCTCCTCTCCTCTCCTCTCCTCTCCTCTCCTCTCCTCTCCTCTCCTCTCCTCTCCTCTCCTCTCCTCTCCTCTCCTCTCCTCTCCTCTCCTCTCCTCTCCTCTCCTCTCCTCTCCTCTCCTCTCCTCTCCTCTCCTCTCCTCTCCTCTCCTCTCCTCTCCTCTCCTCTCCCTCTCCTCATGCTAGGGGAGATGGTTTGCTCAGAGTCACAGAAGTGTTTGGGTTGGAAACAGGACCTCCAGGACTAAGTCCAACCTCCAGCCCAATCCAACCACGGCCACCAAACCCTGGCCCCAAGTGCCATGGCCACAGGGTTCTGGAACACTTCCAGCCATGGGGACTCCACCACCTCCCTGGGCAGCCTCCTCCAATCCCTGACCACTCTGGCAGCAAACAAATTGTTCCTCATCTCCAACCTAAGCCTCCCCTGGCACAATTTCCTTTCCTCTCCTTCTATCACCTGTCCCTTGGGAGCAGAGCCCAGCCCCCACCTGGCTCCAGCCTCCTTGCAGGGAGCTGCAGAGAGCAAGGAGGTCTCCCTCAGCCTCCTCTCCTCCAGGCTGAACACCCCCAGCTGCTTCAGCTGCTCCTCCCCAGCCCTGCTGCAGAGACCCTTCAGCCCTTTCCTCCTCACCCCTTGGCATCTCAAGTGGTGCTGTGAGCCCCCCAGCAGCTCTCTCCCCCAGGAAGCCACTAGGCCTTTCTCAAGCCCTTTTGGGAAGGGGTTGGCAGCTCCATGGCAGCAGCCAGCTCCCAGGTCTAACAAAAGGAGGCACTAAACAGCACTTCCCTTCACACCTTCCCCTTCCCTCTGCCTGCTGCCAGCTTCAGCCAGGCCTCATTAGGGATGCTGCAGCCTGCTGCAGCCGGGGCTGCGTCCGACCCCCTCCTGCCCCCTGGCAGCGCTCAAGCTGGGAACATACTGCCAGGAGTGTGAGTGTGGAGGGGCTGAAACCCTGGCAGGGACCCCAGAGAGGCCCTAACATCTCTGAGCCAACTCATTCTCTCTTCTGCAGCTCTGCCTGCCTTTGCATTTCCTCCCCAAGCCTGGCAGCCCTGCTTGGGGGATGGGCAGCACAGGGGAAAGTGGGGCAGGGGGGATGGCTCTTTGTGCTTTCAGCTCCATCCTGCACCCCAAAAGGATGTGAAGGGCTCAGGTGTGAGAGGGAGGCCTGGCAGACCCTGGGGTGCCCTGAGCTGGCTGAGCTCAAAGCAGCTCAGCTTTCATTTCCAGGAAGCCAGGCTGGTGGTTTCTCTGGCTGGCTCTTGTGCCTCTGTAAAGCTCTCCCCTGGCACTGAGGAGGGGAGAACAAACCAACTCATTTGTCCTTTTAGCTTCCCTTTTGTTCTTAGATCCTGGGCTTTATTTATAGCCACAGCCCCCCGAGCAGAAATGAGCAATCTCCTGCTTGGGGCTCTCCCTGCTCACTTCCCTTAACCTCAGCCCACAGGGGGCAGCTCACAAAGCTTTTTCTCATGGCAGCAGCTCTTCTCTGGAGTCCCTCCAGCCTCCCCAGAGATGATTTTGCTCTCAATCCATGGCAAATAAGCTTTGGTTTTGCAAACTGAGCAAACCCAACCCAGCTAGGAGAAGGGAGAGGCTGAACCCATCCTAGAATCACAGAGCTGGCAGGGCTGGAAGGGAGCTCAGGGCTCAGCCAGCTCCAACCCCCTGCCATGGGCAGGGACACCTCACACCACAGCAGGTTGCTCACAGCCACCTCCAGCCTGGCTGCAAACACCTCCAGCCAGGAGGCTTCCACCACCTCCCTGGGCAGCCTGGGCCAGGCTCTCACCACCCTCCTGGCCAACAACTTCTTCCTCACAGCCAATCTCAATCTCCCCACTTCTAGCTCTGCTCCATCCCCCCCACTCCTATCCCTCCCTCACACCCTCCAAAGTCCCTCCCCAGCTTGCTTGCAGCCCCCTGCAGATCCTGGAAGGCCACCAGAAGGTCTCCTGGGAGCCTTCTCCTCTGCAGCCTGCACAAGCCCAACTCTCTCAGGCTGTCTGCAGAGCAGAGCAGCTCCAGCCCTCTGCTCCTCCTCCTGGCCCTGCTCTGGACACCTTCCAGCCCCTCCAGAGCCTTCCTGGCACAGAGGCTCCAGAGCTGGCCCCAGAGCTGCAGCTGTGGGCTCAGCAGAGTGGAGCAGAGGGGCAGAATCCCCTCCCTGGCCCTGCTGGCCACACTTCTCTTGCTGCAGCCCAGGCTCTGCTTGGCTCTCTGGGCTGCAAGTGCTCCCTGCTGGCTCCCCAGCTGCTCCTCCCCAGCTCTCTTCTCCAGACCCTTCCCCAGCTTCCTTGCCCTTCTCTGGCCCTGCTCCAGCCTCTCAGTGTCCTGCTGGCAGTGAGGAGCCCAAACCTGAACCCAGGGTTGGAGATGTGGGCTCAGCAGTGCCTGGTGATGCTGTCCCCAGGACTGGTGGTGTTTAAAAGAATCCAAGAGGATGGAGACTCCCTTTTGACAAGGAGCTCTGTGGAGAAGGCCAGGGGTGATGGGGAGAAGTTACTGCTGGGGAGATTCCCATTGGACTCCAGAAGCTAATTTTTCCCCATGAGCACAGCCAGACACTGGGATCACAGAATCATAGAATCAATAAGGTTGGAAAAGACCTCAGAGCTCATCAAGTCCAAGCTGCCACCCAACACCTCCTGACAGCTAAACCATGGCACCAAGTGCCACATCCAATCCCCTCCTGAACACCTCCAGGCACAGGGACTCCACCACCTCCCTGGGCAGCACATCCCAAGGGCCAATTCCTCTCTCAGTGAAGAACTTTCTCCTCACCTCCAGTCTCAACCTCCCCTGGCACAGCTTGAGACTGTGTCCTCTTGTTCTGCTGCTGGCTGCCTGGGAGCAGAGCCCAACCCCGTGCTGTTTGCTCATGCCAAGAGGGACGATCCCGAGAGGGATGACTCCAAAGCAAGACCTCAAAGGCCCCCCAGGCTCTGTCTGCAGACCTCTGCAGGCAGAGCCTGGCCCTGCTGGAGCTGGGTTTGTTATCAGCTTATTAAGGGCAAGACTTCAATCCATCCTTGCAGTAAAGCAGAGGGATGTGGTTGGCCTTGCATTTCTCTGATCAAATGAGGCTTTGGGGCTTTTTGTCCCCCCCCCCCTCCTCTCCTCACCCTGAGATAACTTCCCAGCCTCAGCCTGTGGAATTACAGCTGCAGCCAGTGCCTATTAGCTGTCCAAATCTTTGCCTTGATAACAGAGTGTGTGGAGGGGGAAAAGATTTATGGCTGGGAAGGAGGAATTCCATCCCCCCCCCCCAACAGCCCCCTGGGCTGGGGAAGCAAACGAGGCCAGCCACCTTAATTGGCACCCCTGGCGCTTCCCAGCCTGCCAGCAAGCCTCAGCCAGGGGCATGGAGCTCCCCCCTTGCCCTCAGGGTGGGTCCTGGCCGAGGTCAAGGCTCTTTGGCAGGCTGGTGGGGGTGGGGGGGAGGGCTTGTGGCTGGGCTCCTCGGTGGAGCCTCCCTGGCAGCGTCGAGGAAATGAATCAAAGATCTCCTGGCAAGGCTAAATGTGCTCTCAAACCCTGCCTCCTGCTCCTGCATACCAATGGGCTAATGAGCCACAGGCTGGGCTTGCTCAGACTCATTCCCACACACCTCACTGACTGGGCTGCTGCTGATCCAAGCAGCCTTCTAGCCCTGGGCAGGGCTGGGGGGACCCCAGCAGGCCAGGGGGGAAGGGACCCCAAGGATCATCTGCTCCAACCTGCCCAGGTAACAGCAAAGTGGAAGGGAACTGGCCCAGCACCCTGGCAAGCTGAGTCTTCAAGCTGTCCACTGCAGGGGAATCCACTGCTCCCCTTGGGAGTCTGGGCCCCTGAGGTCAAGAAGGAGATTGAGAGACTTGAAGGTGTGCAGAGAAGGGCAAGGAGGCTGGGGAGGGGTCTGGAGCACAGCCCTGTGAGGAGAGGCTGAGGGAGCTGGGGTTGCTTAGCCTGGAGAAGAGGAGGCTCAGGGGAGACCTTCTTGCTCTCTGCAACTCCCTGAAGGGAGGTTGTAACCAGGTGGGGGTTGGGCTCTTCTCCCAGGCAAGCAGCAGCAGAACAAGAGGACACAGTCTCAGGCTGTGCCAGGGGAGGTTCAGGCTGGAGGTGAGGAAGAAATTCTTCATGGAAAGAGGAATTGGCCCTTGGGATGTGCTGTCCAGGGAGGTGGTGGAGTCCCTGTGCCTAGAGGGGTTTAGGAAGAGCCTGGATGAGGCCCTTGGAGCCATGGTTGAGTTGCTCAGATGGTGCTGGGGAGAGGTTGGACTGGATGAGCTCAAAGATATCTTCTATCCTGGTTAATTCTAGTCTAGTCTAGTCTAGTCTAGTCTAACTCAGCCTGGAAGAGAATAAATAACCCCAAGCCTGCCAGCTGCCTCTGGTGGGAAGCCAAGGAGGCTTTGAATACTGTGGTGGGAATGGTCCTCCATGCCCTGATGAGAGGGGGGTTAGACTAGACTAGATTGGACTAGACTAGAATGAATGGAATGGAATGGAATGGAATGGAATGGAATGGGATGGGATGGGATGGGATGGGATGGGATGGAATAGAATAGAATAGAATAGAATAGAATAGAATAGAATAGAATAGAATAGAATAGAATAGAATAGAATAGAATAGAATAGAATAGACCAGGTTGGAAGAGACCTCAGAGATCATCGAGTCTGTGCCCTGCTGAGAGGGAGTTTAGGTTCACATCTTCAAGGCATCTCTGTACCAGCCCAGGCTGGGGGTGAGGAGAGTGAGAGCAGCTCTGCAGGGAAGGCCTTGGGGGTGCTGGGGGGGAGCAGCTGGGCAGGAGGCAGCACTGGGCACTGGCAGCACAGGAGGCCAAGGGCAGCCTGGGCTGCAGCCAGAGCGGTGTGGCCAGAGCTGGAGAGAGGATCCTGCCCCTCTGCTCTGCCCTGGGGAGACCTCACCTGCAGGGCTGGGGCCAGCTCTGGGGTCCCAAGACAAGAGGGACCTGGAGTTGATGGAGAGGCTCCAGAGGAGGCCACAGAGATGATCAGAGGCTGCAGAACCTCTGCTGTGGGGACAGACTGGGAGAGCTGGGGCTGTGCAGCCTGGAGAGGAGAAAGCTGCAGGGGGACCTCAGAGTAACCTTCCAGTACCTGAAGGAGCTGCAGGAGAGCTGGGGGGGGACTGCCTCCAAGGGCTGGGAGTGACAGGGTGAGGGGCAATGGCCTAAAACTTGGAGCAGGGGAGATTTGGGTTGGACATCAGGAGGAAGTTCTGCACAAGGAGAGTGGTGAAACTCTGCAACAGGTCACCCAGGGAAGTGGTGGCTGCCCCAGCCCTGCAGACATTCAAGATCAGCCTTGTGAGGCCCTGGGCAGCCTGCTCTAGCTGGAGCTGTTCCTGCTGCCTGCAGGGGAGTTGGACAGGGTGACCTTGGAGGCTCCCTTCCAGCCCAAGACCTTCTCTGATGCTTCCACATCTCAAATCCTTTTCCCCACCAGGCTCCAGCCCCTCCCATCTCAAATCCTTTTCCCCACCAGGCTCCAGCCCCCTCCAAAAGGCAAAGTGAGCTGCAGTGCTCTTCCCCAGCCCCCCCTCCCCCAAAGCCAGCTCCATCAGGGCAGCAGCAGCAGCCAGCTTGCCAGCTCCTTCTGCTTTCAAGAGCACTTGGAAGCGGCTGTGGCTCGGGGAAGGAAGCTCATTTGGCAGGAGCAGGCAGACAGCACAACAACTGCTGTCCATCTGCTCCTCTGCCTGGCCTTTGGGTTGTGGCTGCAGGGCACAGGCAGAGCTCAGAGCCCTGCTGGCCTTGGGTAATTCAAATAGGAGCTGTCACCTCCATGGCTTCCTTCTCTTGTCCATCAAGGAGTCACAGCTTCACAGAGGGCATTGGGCTGGAAGGGATCCTCAAAGGTCATCCTGTCCTGGAGCCACAGAGCTGGCAGGGGCTGGAAGGGAGCTCAAGGCTCAGCCAGCCCCAACCCCCTGCCATGGGCAGGGACACCTCACACCACAGCAGGTTGTAGGGGAAGGGGAAGGGTCTGGAGACCAGGGCTGGGGAGCAGCAGCTGAGGGAGTTGGGGGTGGTGAGGCTGGAGGAGAGGAGGCTGAGGGAGACCTCCTTGCTCTCTGCAGCTCCCTGCAAGGAGGCTGGAGCCAGGTGGGGGGTTGGGGCTCTGCTCCCTAGTCTCAGGTGATAGAAGGAGAGGCAATGACCTGAAACTGTGCCAGGGAAGGCTTAGGTTGGAGATGAGGAACAATTTCTTTGGTGCAAGAGTGGTCAGGGACTGGAGGAGGCTGCCCAGGGAGGTGGTGGAGTCCCCATGCCTGGAGGTGTTCAGGAAACCTGTGGCCATGGCATCATAGAATCACAGAGCTGTGAGGGTTGGAAGGGAGCTCAAGGCTCAGCCAGTCCCAACCCCCTGCCATGGGCAGGGGACACCTCACACCACAGCAGGTTGCTCACAGCCACCTCCAGCCTGGCTGCAAACACCTCCAGGCAGGAGGCTTCCACCACCTCCCTGGGCAGCCTGGGCCAGGCTCT
>NW_027145343.1:0-23212 GCF_026170545.1 Melanerpes formicivorus | reverse complement strand
CTGGGATTACGCTTGGCAGGTCTTTTGTTTCTGGGGCAAGGTTTGTTCCACCCATCCTCCTTCCCAGACCTCCCTCTGTCAGCGCAGTGCTGCTGGCACTTGGCGTAACCAGAGCAGGCTGCCTCCTGAGAATAAACTCTGAGGGTCTTCTGCCTGTGTTAAGATAAAGGCTGGACTGTAACTGAGCAAAGATGTATTACTGTTGCTTTTCTTTCATACCTACACACCTGCACCAAAAACTGTGGGACCTACACATCTTCACCAGAAACTGTAGGCCCTTCAGTCCTGGCCAGAGACAAAACGAACTCCAGCAAGGGGATCACCTTGCAGTGTTTGGATTGCCCTGTTTGTATAGGCTCAATGTTGTCCATCTTGAACTAAAAAAGAACAACCACAAGAGGAGGCCTGCTAATGTGTTTTCTTTCTTTCCTCAGTATTTCTGGCTTCTTGTGCTCTCAAGAGGATTGGTTGGCATCGGGGAAGCAAGTTACTCCACTATTGCCCCAACCATCATAGGAGACCTTTTCACCAAAAACACCAGGACCCTTATGCTGTCTGTTTTCTACTTTGCAATTCCTCTTGGCAGGTAAGTGGGAAAAAAAAATGTGCTGCTTTCATCTGGTTAGATTTTGGTTAGAAAAGACCTTTAAGATCCATTCCCACTGTTAACCCAGCTCTGCCAGGTCACCACTAAACCATGTGCCTCCTCGCTGGAACGTGTCCAGAGAAGGGCAACAAAGTTGGTGAGGGGTTTGGAACACAAGCCCTATGAGGAGAGACTGAGGGAGCTGGGGTTGGTTAGCCTGGAGAAGAGGAGGCTCAGGGGAGACCTTCTTGCTCTCTACAACTACCTGAAGGGAGGTTGTAGCCAGGAGGGGGTTGGTCTCTTCTCCCAGGTGGCCAACACTAGAACAAGAGGACACAGTCTCAAGCTGCACCAGGGGAGGTTTAGGCTGGGGGTTAGGAAGAACTTCTACACAGAGAGAGTGATTGCCCATTGGAATGTGCTGCCCAGGGAGGTGGTGGAGTCACCATCATTGGAGGTGTTTAGGAGGAGAATTGATAGGGTGCTTGACTGCATGGGTTAGTTGATTAGGTGGTGTTGGGTGATAGGTTGGACTCGATGATCTCAAAGGTCTCTTCCAACCTGGTCTATTCTATTCTATTCTATCCTATCCTATCCTATCCTATCCTATCCTATCCTATCCTATCCTATCCTATCCTATCCTATCCTATCCTATCCTATCCTATCCTACCCCACCCCACCCCCCCCCCACCCCACCCCACCCCTGCCCTGGGCAGCCTGTTCCAGGGTTTGACAACCCTTCTGGGAAAGAAATTGTTCCTGATATCCAAAACCTGCCCTGGCACAACTTGAGGCTGTTTCCTATTATCCCATCTCACAGTAAGCTCACATATCTCAAGCTGCTGCTGCTGATAGTTCTGCCTTTGGTTGGAGTGGCTTGGACAGGAAAATACTGTGAGCAGTGACTAATTAGTTGCAGGAATTGGCTTCTTTTTCTAGCCCTGTTACTGGTTCATGTGTCATTTTGGGGAAGAAATTGTTGTGGTGGGGTTTTTTTTTTGGTGTTGTTTGGTTTGGTTATTTTTACAACAATGAAGTAGAAATTGAGTACATAGAATCATAGAATGGCCAATGTGTAGAACCTGGCACTTGGCTGTGTTAAATCTCATGCCCTAGGACTCTGCCCATCTGCCCAGCCTGTCAAGGTCCCTCTGCAGAGCTCTCCTACCCTCTAACAGATCAACTCCTGCCCCCAGCTTGGTGTCGACTGCAGACTTACTGATGATGGACCCAATGCCCTCATCCAGATCATTGATAAAGATTTTAAAGAGCATGGGCCCCAGAAACAAACCCATGGCACCACCTCTGCACAGGATCTTGTCCAGCTCTGGGAGTTGATAGGCAAGCTATGCAGGCCCACCCTGCCTACCACCTCACAACAGCAGGTCAACTGTGATTTAGAAAAGAAAAAAGGAAATGAAAGCACAATCACAGATTCCCCTCCTGTCCCAGCTCTCAGATGCTGCATTGGGCTGATGAGGGAACTCAACTGAAAGAAAGAGCCAGAGGAAATAACTGCTCCAGATCTGTCTCTTGGCTTTCATCAAGCATCTCAGGGCTGAGCTGTCCTCCACTGCTCTGCCTTGAGTGTGAACCGTTGTGACAGACTCACTCTCCAGCCTTGCTGGCTACACTAGGCTTCACAGATTCCCCAGTTGTTATTTCAGTGGCACTGGAAGGGACTGGCCACTCTTATGGTGCCCACCAAGCCATCTAAGATTGGCTTAGTTGTGTTGTGCTAATTTGGATTGGACAAATTCAAAGTTGGGCAGAATTTGGGCACAAGCCCTGTGAGGAGAGACTGAGGGAGCTGGGATTGCTTAGCCTGGAGAAGAGGAGGCTCTACTGAAGAAAAAGAGTAGCCAGGAGGGGGTTGGTCTCTTCTCCCAGGCAACCAGCACCACAACATGAGGACACAGTCTCAGGGGAGGTTTAGGCTGGGTGTTTGGAAGAAATTCTACACAGACTGATTGCCCATTGGAATGTGCTGCCCAGGGAGGTGGTGGAGTCACCATCACTGGAGGTGTTTAGGAAGAGAGTGGATGGGGTGCTTGGTGCCATGGTTTAGTTGATTAGATGGTGTTGGCTGATAGGTTGGACTTGATGATCTCAAAGGTCTTTTGCAACCTGGTCTGGTCTGGTCTGGTCTGGTCTATTCTATTCTGTTCTGTTCTGTTCTGTTCTATTCTATTCTAAACTCAGGGTAAAACTTCTGGTTTCTGATGGTGCATTTTACAAGTTAGAACATTCATCCTGAGATCAAACTCACACACATCCCTCTTGAGAAAAAAAGGGACAGCAAAGTCCTTAACTGGTGAGCAGACTCTTTTCCCAAGAGGGCCAAGGATGCCAGTTGCTTACAATGAGAATTCAGTGAACTGTGACTAGCAAGGAGTGACAAATATTAATCCTGTTTGGCCTGGAAGGGAAGGCTGAGGGGAGACCTTATTGCTCTCTACAACTACCTAAAAGGAGTTTGGAATGAGATGTGGGTTTTGGTTTCTTTTCCCACGTAACTAACAATAGGACAAGGAGAGATAGCTTCAACTTGTGCCCAAAGGAGGTTTAGCTTGGATATTAGGAAAAATTTCTTCACTACAAGAGTGGTCAGGCTTTGGAAGAGGTTGCCCAGGGAGACAGTGGAGTCACCATCCCTGGAGGTGTTCAAAAACCATGCAGATATGGCACTCTGGGACATGGTTTAATGACCATGGTGGTGGTGGGTTGATGATTGGACTCAGTGACCTGAAAGGTCTCTTCCAACCATAACAGTTTTATGATTCTGGGCCTTCATTATCTCAACATCCAACAGATATGTGAATCCATGGTTTGATGTGGGGGCGTGTCTGTGTAAGAATCCCCCAGATTTGGGGTGACTGTAGATGACAACCTGCAAAACTTAGCCATCTGCGCACTAAAAGCCTGTGATGGCTGGCAGCTGCCCCACAGCCATCCTGGCAGCTTTTAACCAAGGCAATCTCAGCAACAAATGCAGCAGGTCTGAGGAAGGGATTTTCACTCCCTTCTGTTCACTTGGAGAGACTCTTGGTCATGTTCACCTTTACCCTGTGAGCCACCTTTTGTCACCACAGTGCAATTCTTAGCACGTGGCTGAAGCTCCTGTGGTAACTTTTGTCATTCAGAAGGCACTTCCAAGAGTCAGGTCTGATGTTCTCCCAGCACACTTGTCACCTTCTTCTTGGTTTTTTTCTGACAAGCTTATGGAAAACTGTTTCTTCATGGGTAATTAGAACTGAGTACTATTAAATTACAAGGCCCAAAAAGAAATGTAGTTAGTGATGGAATGTGGTCTGTCCTTGAAGGGCACTTCTTAACTGAGAGCTTGAATGTGGATTTGTTAAGCATTCCTATTAGTGCACAGGAAGGTCTGATGTGGCATTTAAATTGGGAGAGAAATTCTTGTTGAGGCTGTGTTTCCATCCACTGTAAATTGAAAGGTCAGCCATAAATTTGAGATCAGTTCCCAAATTTCCCTCACCTTTGAGCATTTCTAGATCAACAGTGCTGGGAAGAGTTAGGCATTAGCCACCATCTGCTTCACCTTCATGCCCTGTGTTTCTTCCTGCTGAAAAAGAGAGCCTAGGACACAAATTTGATTGTGTCTCTTTTTATGCTGCTTTAAGAGCAGCCTGGCTGTGGTAGTCTGCTAAGGCTCTGACTGACTCTCATCTTTGTATTTCTTGCAGTGGCTTGGGATACATCACTGGGTCGAGTGTGAAGCAGGTTGCTGGAGACTGGCACTGGGCGTTGCGGGTAAGCCACTCCTAATACCACCTTCATGTGAGCTGCAAGGGTGGATCAGTGATGGGGAGACTTCTGTCACACAGCTCCTCAATCTGTTGTTATACCTAGAAGGTAAGAGGATTGGGAGTCATATCTAGGGATATTAAGTGCATAGCAGATGCACTCTCTAAGCAAACAGGAGCAGTATGTGGGTTTGACTGCTTGTGCTTTGGTTTCTCCCTGCCTGGGAGCGAGATTTTTTTCCCAATCACTTCATTATCAGCCCATCCATGATTTCTTGATGAGCCATTGGCCTTAAATCAACTCCACAGTGACCTGCTGTCAAGAAACTCCGAGAATGGCTTCCTGCTTTGAGGAAAAAACACTTTGTTCCAGTTTCCGCTTGTTTTTCTGCCCTGAGACAGTCGGTTTCCTTCTATTTTAACCTCTTGGGCCCCTGATAAATGTGTTGAAAAGATAATACACTCCAATCACATAGGCACAAACAGATCCTGCACACAAAGATGTCTTGAAAGAGCTGAGAGGAAGTGGCCCAGCAGAACTGTTGTCTGACCTTTGGCAGGCTGGCTGGCACGAGCCCCCATGAGGTGCATTCTCTGGCTCTGGCACTTGGTGAAGACAACAATTCTCATGGAGCTCAGGCCAACACCATTTTTAACAGCAGGTGATGAAATGCATGGATTCCCATCTCAAGCCAATGCACCCCTCTGTGACCCAGGCCATTCCCTCCCTGTCCACCAAGGGTAAGCCAAGCCAGGAAAATCGCCGTGAGCAGGTCATCTGCAGCTGGGAGGGTGGAGAGGCTTTTCCAGCTGTGGAGAGGCTTTTCCAGCTGTGGAGAGGCTTTTCCAGCTGTCAACCAGAAATGAAAAGTTGATTAGTCTACATCTTCACACCAAGAGGATGGCCACCTCATTCAGTAGCAGAAATACTCCAAGGGCAAAATTAACTTTTGAGTAGAGACCAGCGTAAGGAATATGAAAGCCCAAAGCTTCTCCTCACCCTGATCAATGGGCTTTAAGCAGGTTGATTCATTGGAGCACTCATGTGTTTCTCTCTGTAAAACCCAAATGATTAATGTGTGCAAAGAGTTCCTCACCAGCATCTTTCTCTTCAGATGAAGTGTCCATAGTTATCCTGAGAAATCCAGGCTGTTGCATGCTGTACCTCTTATGGGATCATGATTTCCACTGTGACAGAGTGCTCCATGGCTCCCTGATTGTACAGGATCATAGAATCAATAAGGTTGGAAAAGACCTCAAAGATGATCAAGTCCAACCTGTCACCCAACATCTCATGAGTACTAAACCATTGCACCAAGTGCCACATCCAATCCCCTCTTGAACACCTCCAGGGATGGGGAGTCCACCACCTCCCTGGGCAGCACATTCCAATGGTTAACAACTCTCTCTGTGAGGAACTTTCTCCTCACCTCAAGCCTAAACTTGCCCTGGTGCAGCTTGAGGCTGTGTCCTCTTGTTCTGGTGCTGGTTGCCTGGGAGAAGATACCAACCCCCTCTTGTCTACAACCACCCTTCAGGTAGTTGTAGATCAAGGGGAATCTGACAAGCTGCATGTCTCTCTGGTGGTTGCTTTGGACAGCACTGCTTAGCTTTTGCAGTCCAACAGCAAGGATGCTTCCAGACATCAGCATAAAGCAGCTTCTGTCCCTATGGCAATCATTGTGCTCTTGAAAGATGTAAAAGGTTTCCCCAGGTGATGCTTGCCTCTGTGGTCTCCAAATCCAAGAGAGGTCAGGAGTAATCTGTACTTCAGTGGGCTGAAGAAGCCAAAAGGGCACATTGGCAAGTGGCAGCTTTGTCTCTGGATCTCACAGCAATGTCAGTGTTTCCCTGGAGCACTGCTGAGTATCAGTGGGTATTGTCCTGCTGGGGGTTAAGCCTTTAGATAGAAATCAGAGAGGCTTCAATTATATGGCCCTTGAAAAAACCTCAACATTTCCATTTTCCCCCCCCAACCCAGTGCTGTGTCTTCTGTTCAAATGTGCTGAGGACACAGTGTCAGGCTGCCTCTATCCCTGGATGAAGGATTTTCCTGACTTTCCAGTTCTGAACTATTTTTGTCTTGCTTTCCCTAGCAGAATTCTGAGTTTGTCATCTTTGGTCATGAAACACTGCTCTCTGTGGAAAGGCCATTCTCAGGTTATTATTGGAAGCACAAGGGGTGTTTGGGAGCAGGAATTTATGTTTAAAATAGCCTGCATAGAAGAGATGATAGTTCAGTGACCAAAAAAAATGTTCCTGTGTCCCTAACACAGCTATTTTCCATCCTGACAATGAGGGAATTCCAGTGTCAAAACAGGAATCCTCTTTGTAGCTTGCAAAACACTCTGGGATCTTTGGATTTCTATCTAGTGATTGGGAGAAAAGATTTGCCCCTCAGTTTAAGAAGGACATTGAGAGACTTGAACATGTCCAGAGAAGGGCAATGAGGCTGGGGAGAGGCCTCAAGCACAAGTCCTATGAGGAGAGGCTGAGGGAGCTGGGGTTGCTTAGCCTGGAGAAGGGGAGGCTCAGGGGAGACCTTATTGCTGTCTACACTACCTGAAGGGAGGCTGGGGGTTGGTCTCTTCCTCCCAGATAACCAGCAACAGAACAAGAGGACACAGTCTCAAGCTGCACCAGGGGAGGTTTAGGCTGGAGGTGAGGAGAAAGTTCTTCCCAGAGAGAGTTGTTAGCCATTGGAATGTGCTGCCCAGGGAGGTGGTGGAGTCCCCATCCCTGGAGGTGTTCAAGAGGGGATTGGACGTGGCACTTGGTGCCATGGTTTAGTCATGAGGTGTTGGGTGGCAGCTTGGACTCAATGATCCTTGAGGTCTCTTCCAACCTTGGTGATTCTGTGAAACTGGGAAATCTAACCCTTCAATGCATCTTCCAGCCTCAGTTTTCAATATTTCTTGGTCTGCTGTCCACTGAGGTAATCTGATGAAGCTGCCTGAAAATGGCAAGCTGTTGTGGGTTAGGTGAAAGAGGGATGCATGTCAAGCAAGGATTTGCCAAGCCATCATGCTTCCAAGGTCCAGAAATCCTTCCCCTGGCCTCACTGCCTTTAAAAGGCTCCTACATGCTTCCAGAAACTAGCTGGTCTCTCAGCCCAGCTGGGAATTGGTTTCCAAAGAGTTAAATGTCACTGAAGAACCAAATTTAGATGAATCTTGGAACTTTAGTAGGACTGCTTCAGTCAGAGCATTCTCAAAGCTGCATGCTTCCAGAGTGAGATAAGAGTCCAGGGAATGACAGGGAGGAAGGAAGGAGCAGATGCCTCAGTGTGCTTACAGATTCTGCCTAACTGTAAAGAATCAAGCTGCTGAAACTAAATAAATGTAATCTCCTCCTTCCTGCCTGGTGACAGCAAGCCCTGCTGACTCCTGTGCTAATTCCCTGCTCCTTTCTTGCAGGTATCTCCACTGCTGGGAATGATAACAGGGACACTCATCTTGATATTTGTACCTGCTGCTAAAAGAGGAAATGCTGAACAACTCGGGGCCCAGCTGAAGGCTCAGACCTCATGGCTAAGAGACATGAAAGCACTGATTAGGAAGTAAGAGCACTTCAGCCAAAACCATTCCCTGTCCCTAATGGTGAATTGGAACATCCAGTGGCCTGTGCTCTTAGCACTGGGGGACTGGAAAGTGGCACCATGCAGGGAGCTGGGGGAAGCTTAGTCTGTGCACCTATGTTTTCATGAGGTACAGTGATGATGATGATGGCTTCCTACTTCTGCTCTAACACTTCCAAGACTGAGATCTAAGAGATCCCAATGCTTTGTTTGGCTCATGCTTCAGACAAATCAAGGCTTTTGAAGTGTAGAAGATGCTGTATTCCTGTATTAATTGTTGTGCCACTCTTGTTCAGACACTTAGACCCTTTTTCTTCCATGAGGGAGCTACGCTGCTGAGGGGAGAGTTAAGTGGCAGAGCGACTTAAGAGTGGGAAATACACAAAAGCTTGCAAAATAAGGCAGATTTAAATGTATCTGTGTAAGACAGCCAGGTGTGACTGAATGCCCAAGCACTGAATGTGCTCATGTGTGGAAAAATGTGGAGCTGTGCAGAAAGGTTTGTGTGCTCACCAGTGGTGCAGCAGCTCTGCTTGCTTCCAGAGCGCTGGCTGTGAATGTGCAATCACTTCTGAATTCAGTGTTCTCTTGGAATTCTGATGGGAAACTTCTGGTGTCCCTCATTTTTGGAACTGCTGGCTAGATTTGTCTCCCTGCTACTGCCATCCAGTATCAAAGGGCTATGAAAATTGATGGTGGCTTATAGACAGGAGCATTTGTCAATGTTTCTGCATTGCTTATGTAGGTAGTTTATCCAAAGAGTAATAGTGGGGAGGGAGAAGTGAAAGTGGTCATGCAGGTAAAGAGGTGATTTAGTGGCTAAGTAGTGACAAAAGTCCCATGAAAAATGTGAGGCAAATCTGAAGAGCTAAGTAAGTTACTATCAACAGAGCATCACATACGAAGAACTATTCCATGCCTCTTATCCTCCACTGCTTTGTACCTTGCATTGTTTCTGCCCCTTGGCAAAGGGAGGTGGCTAGTCTGGGAGAACACTGTTTTGCCACCAAAGCACTGCCAGCTGTCTGGGGCTCCTGCTTCCTAACTTTTACCACTAAACCTCCTCTTGGTTTCACCTCTTGCATCTCCGCAGCCGCAGCTATGTGTTCTCATCGTTGGCCACCTCAGCCGTCTCCTTTGCCACAGGGGCACTGGGCATGTGGATCCCTCTCTACCTTCACAGAGCGCAGGTGGTGCAGAAGACAGCAGAAACCTGCAGCTCACAGCCCTGTGGCACCAAAGACAGGTGAGATTCAGACTCAGCTGCTTTAAAGATGGGGAGAAGAGAGTGTTGGGCTTATTTACCAGAGGAAACAGGCAGGTCCCAGAGGGTCAAGTTACTAGAATGTCAGTAATTTCCTCTAGGCCTTTACAACAATGGTAGGAAGTGCTGGGATTTGTAAACGAGGCTTTATTTCTCTTCTTCAGTGCATGAAGTCAAACCAAGGGAGAAGTGGTGACCTCAGCTCTGTCTTGGTTCCCAGACTGTGGTGCAGAAGTCGAAAAGAGACTTTTGTCTGTGCCTCAGAGGGTGTTTGGAGAGCTGAGAACTTGGGTTTCGAAGCCCCATACTTAAGCTGTGATAGCAGCAGAGGAAGCTGGCAGGTTGGGTAGCCACAGTGGTGGCTGTAATTCAGAGGTTGGACTGCTTCCCCTAAAGGCTACAGAGGCTAACCATGAAGACTTCTGCTTCTACATGAGGGAGCAGCGTGCTTCAGTGCTCTGTATGCTGCTATGTGTGCTGAGTTTGGCTGAAGGATGGTACAGAGATCTGGGTCTGCAGTGCTCAGTGTTATGCAGTGGTTTGGGGTTTTTTTGCCAGTCCCAGTTATATAACATCACTTGCAGCCCAGAAGCTGGGAAAAGTAATCCATTGTTTTGTGCTTTACCTGGATGGCACAAGCCATGAAATGCTAAAAAAGCATTTCTCCAGGTGAATAAAAGAGACAGAAAAATGCTGCTGCTGCTTTTTCTTTTTTCTTCTTCTTCTTTTTTCTTCTTCTTTTTTCTTCTTCTTTTTTCTTCTTCTTTTTTCTTCTTCTTTCTTCTTTTATCTTCTTCTTTCTTCTTTTTTCTTCTTCTTTCTTATTTTTTCTTCTTTTTTCTTTTTCTTCTTCTTCTTCCTCCTTCTCCCTTCCTCCTTCTCCCTTCCTCCTTCTCCCTTCCTCCTTCTCCCTTCCTCCTTCTCCCTTCCTCCTTCTCCCTTCCTCCTTCTCCCTTCCTCCTTCTCCCTTCCTCCTTCTCCCTTCCTCCTTCTCCCTTCCTCCTTCTCCCTTCCTCCTTCTCCCTTCCTCCTTCTCCCTTCCTCCTTCTCCCTTCCTCCTTCTCCCTTCCTCCTTCTCCCTTCCTCCTTCTCCCTTCCTCCTTCTCCCTTCCTCCTTCTCCCTTCCTCCTTCTCCCTTCCTCCTTCTCCCTTCCTCCTTCTCCCTTCCTCCTTCTCCCTTCCTCCTTCTCCCTTCCTCCTTCTCCCTTCCTCCTTCTCCCTTCCTCCTTCTCCCTTCCTCCTTCTCCCTTCCTCCTTCTCCCTTCCTCCTTCTCCCTTCCTCCTTCTCCCTTCCTCCTTCTCCCTTCCTCCTTCTCCCTTCCTCCTTCTCCCTTCCTCCTTCTCCCTTCCTCCTTCTCCCTTCCTCCTTCTCCCTTCCTCCTTCTCCCTTCCTCCTTCTCCCTTCCTCCTTCTCCCTTCCTCCTTCTCCCTTCCTCCTTCTCCCTTCCTCCTTCTCCCTTCCTCCTTCTCCCTTCCTCCTTCTCCCTTCCTCCTTCTCCCTTCCTCCTTCTCCCTTCCTCCTTCTTTTTCTTTGTCTTTATTCTTGTCTTTTTTTTTTCTTCTTTCTACTTTCTTCTTTCTTCCTTCTTCTTTTTTTCTTATTTTTTTCTTTTTTCTTTTCTCTCTCTTTTTTTTTTTTTTTTTTCTTTTCTTCTGTCAGCTCTTCTGCTTTTTTAGCCTGGGGGTGGGGTGGGGAGGGGAAATAACATCGGGAAAACCTTCTTGCTGGAGCTGACACAATCCCACCCTCAAGTAAAGCACTTAGTGGTTTGGAGGGCCATCAACCAGAGCGCCCAGCGGGCAGTCTCAGGCTGTCCTGCAGAAATGCAGCGAGCAGAAAAGTACAGCTCCACTCTGACTGCCCATCTGCTGTTTACCAAGGGAACTTTTCCACTCCTTGATGACACCTACATTTCGAGCTGCCCTGGAGCTACTGTAACGGAGCTGCCAAAGATTCTGTAATCCGAGTCCTGAACCTCTGCAGCATGGAGAATCTTAGGCAGCTCCTGGCCCTTTAAATTTAAAAGAGCACATTTCAAAGGTATAACCTAACAGCAAAAGAAAGCTGCCTTGAAGTGGTCTGAAAGGGGTTAGGAAGTCAAAGTGTGTTGGAAGTCTCTTTAGTATGGGGCTTCAAAACCCAAGTTCTCAGCTCTCCGAACACCCTCTAAGGCATAGACAAAAGTCTCTTTTCTGCTTCTGTATCACAGTTTTGTTAGGCTTCCTTTCCCTTCAGCTTCATAGCGTTCTGCCTGTGACTTTCCCCTTATCTGATCAATGTGAAGCTATTACTTAGCTGTGTGCATACACAAGCAGCTGTACAATGCACCTTGTAGGAAGCTCAGCCCCACCCGGAGCAGCAGCATGAGACCTCTGCACCCCTTTGCATTTTGATCAGCGCCTGTGTGCGAGGCTGAGTTTCCTACGCTGTGTTTTTCCTAACTGCAGGGGAAGAGTGCTAAAACCACAAGCCCTCAGCAGGGGAGCTCCTTTGTTTTCTTTTGAATCTGGAAAGCCAATGTTCAGGTTTCTAGTAGTCCGTTTCCCCTAGTAATTTGTTCAAAGATTAAGTCCTTTGAGGGGGTAAGGGGGGGAGGAGGGAAGAGGGGGGGAACTCCAATAAATAAACCTGTCTCTCTTTTTGTTTGTTTGTTGGTTTTTTGTCCTTTTTACTAGCTTGATCTTTGGAGCAATCACCTGCTTCACTGGTTTCCTGGGTGTGATCACCGGGGCAGGGGCAACCAAATGGTGCCGGTCAAAAACCCAGCGAGCTGATCCCCTTGTCTGTGCCGTTGGCATGCTAGGATCAGCCATCTTCATCTGTCTGATCTTCGTTGCTGCCAAGAGCAGCATTGTGGGAGCCTATGTAAGTATAATCCTTTGCATATGCCAGCCTCACTCTTACCCTCCCTGCTAAACTCCTCAGAACACTCCCTGTGTTGTTGCCTGCAGGAAGCTTGAGACGTTGGCTTTGCTTCTCCCCTTCTGAATGTCCTTCATTGTGGCACAATCTAGATGTGCCTGGAAGGGATAATGATGTCTCAGCTGCTTAACCCCACTTAGTAAACTGTCCTCAGAACTCAGAGCTGGGGATATAGTGCATGCACGGAAACCCACAGCTCCCTGCCTTCCAAGTGCTCTCTCTGTACCTCTATCCATACCTCTATTCTCTTGCCTAATTCTTTGGTATTGGAAAATTGGCCACTCCCCATGCAATAAGGGTATTGGAGCTGCAGTGATACCAAATGATAATTGCACAATAACTTGTCTGTGGGCATGCTTTTGGCTACCTGCAAGTACCATTCATTTCCATACGTGGGTAGCTTGCTGCAGAGCAGTGTTAATTGTCAGGTCATTTCAATTTGTTGTTATCTGTATTGCCATAGCACCCAAAATCCCAGTCACAGCCCAGGAACCCACAGTACTTGTGCTGCTCAAATGGAGATTGAAAGATGCCCCCTCCCTGAGTGTTTGTAATCAAGGCATCAGATAGATCCAGACAAAAAGACTGAAGGGAAAAGGGAAAACTCAAGTATAGTAATCCAGCCTCAGGCTAGAATCTTGCTTCCAGCAGAGAGCAAAAATCAAATACACTGAAGAGGCCCCAGGTTTCCTTTCAGTGTACTGGAGAGAAGCCTAGGACCTGGGAGAAGTTTTAGCAGGGAAAGCAAGAGATGGTTGGAGATGGATCACCTAGATAGGATGGACTCAAAATGTGGGGAAAGTACAGTAAGATTTCTGGGTGGCTTTTCTCATTTCTGATAGCTTCCTTGATGGTTGTGCCCTGGCTGTCATCCTGAAACAGCATCCTTGAGTTCTGTATGACTGTGAGAGGCAAGAGCCATGTTCTGGCCTGCGCCCCAGGGTGGTGGCTCTTGCAGACCTCCTCTGCTGTGACTGTTCTTAGACTTCTGTCATTGATCACACCATGCTAAAATGGAAGGGTTAGTGGTTCTGGACCCCTCACTGGCTCAAAGCTTTAAAATTATCTCTTCCAGGCATTTAGATGAGTCCCTATAAGATGATATTCTCTCACCATTCAGCTGTGATGGCCACCACATCGCTGTCTTCCTCCCTGATCTAGTCAGCAGTCAGGAGATTTTAACACCAACTTATTCTGGCATCAGCTTAAATGAAGTGTTCAGCACTCCAGCAAGGATCAGCAGAGCCTTTGCTTTTTAATTTCTTGGCTTTGGGGGGTTTGCATTTTTTCCTGGAGAAGACCTGCATTTCCATTAGCATGATCACCTGTCCCTCACAGGCTGTCAGCTCTCTGCTCCCTTCCTCCCCTGAACACACATGCATTTTCTCTCCCGCTCAGTCCTGTCTTGCAGATGGATTTGGTCCCTGAGGGCAGCTGCTGTTCCAGTTCTGTAGCAGCCACTCCTACCTGGAGCAGGTAGAGAGAGTTCTTCTTTCCATCCAATCTGTTCATGCTACTCCAGTATATGATTGCCAGTGGTAGAAGTGGCTGGAAGAGTGGAATATAGCAGCGTTCCTATCACCTAGCTGCCCAGACACTTGTGTGTTTATCTTCTGCTCTCTCAACTGGCTCTGTAGCCCAGGTAGTTCTTATTCTGTTTCCCTTGCAGCCTGTGGATTTGTGTGCCCTAGTCCAGCTCCTTAAAACAGCCATCTACATATCTTTAGGTCCCATTCTGCCTGAGATATTTCCTCTTTGAAATGCTGGGTTTCAAACCTGTCTCTTGAAACCCATTAGCTGCATGGCATCATCACGTTGCTCTGCTCAGACACTGCAGCAGCAGATTTTACACTGGTTTAAAGCTCCAAATGACTGGAGAGAGATGCTTTGCTTTGCCTTCCTTTTGACACTGTTCCAAGTTCCTGTTGTACCTCAATTTCAACATCTCTATCAATTCCTCCAAGACGTTTTATGGTCTTGCAGAGACAGCAAGTCCCAGGGTGAAACCTTGCCACAGAGCTTCTACAGCCTCTCTGTCTCAGCCCCAGGGACCTTTTGCTGACATGGTGGGGGTGATTTACCTCTTTCTGAGGCATCAGTCTTGCCCAGCGCTGACATCAGTGAGACTTGCTGCAAATCCAAGAGTACTGTGGGAGCCTTACCCAGCATTTCGGAGAGGAAAGTAAATAATGAAGATGCAGACAGATGTCAGGCATTGGAACAGGCTGCCCAGGGAGGTGGTGGAGTCACTGTCCCTGGAGGTGCTCAAGCCATGTGTGGACATGGCTCTTGGGGACATGGTTTAATGGCCATGGTGGTGGTGTTAGGTCAATGGTTGGACTCGATCTTTGAGGTCTTTCCTGTCTGAAACAATGACATGCACTTTGCAGACCGCCAAGGAAGTGGTTTATACCCTGCTTAGATTTTACTGTGAGAGCTGCTGGTGTGACCATTCTGAAACCTCCTCTATTTATCATTTTGACAATGCTAACAGATCCTATAAACAAAAACACTTGGGGTGTGGGCAAAGCTTCTATTGGCTCATCACAGATGAGCAACTGAACAGCAAACAAAGATGATGGGATGCCAGACAGCGCAGCTGGATTCTGGAGAGGGTAGATGTCTAGAGCTGAAATCCCAGTGTGAAATGGGGCTTCGAGAAGTGTGTGAGGAGTCAAAACCATGCCAGTGTCAGGAGCTATCAGTCTGTTCTAGAGGTTGCCCTATTTGCAGTGAGCATCCCTAGAGTCTCTCTCCAGCAAAAATGCCACATATCCTCATCTGCCCTTTGCAGTGGGTGAACTGATTTCCATAAATCCCCATCAGCAGCTGAGGGACTGACTCTTTTTATTTTGTTTCATGCCACTATCTTTTGTCCTACTTTTTGATCTTCCTCTTCTTCCTCTTTTACCAGTACCCAGATGCTACAACAAGTGTTTCATGGAAACACGGTGGTCGAGACCCCGTCCCTGGGGGTGTTTAAGCCCAGGCTGGATGAGGCTCTGGCCAGCCTGATCTAGTGTGGGGTGTCCCTGCCCATGGCAGGGGTGTTGGAACTAGATGATCCTTGTGGTCCCTTTCAACCCTGACTGATTCTATGATACTGTGATACTATGAACAATTCCAGACTGGAGCACTCTGCAGCCTGTAGCATGTCAGTGACTAATTCACAGGACTTGTGCTGAATTCCTGCAGAAAGGGGCAAGTCTTGCTTGCTGTGTGTAGCAATTCATATGCTACATGTGCACCATTCATACAACCTTAAGGCAAGCAGTTGCCTGTCTCAGTACTGCATGAGCAGGCAGGGCATGTTGGTGCTGCATTCAGAAGAGTTGAGTACATCTTTCCCAAGATCAGTCTAATCTGTTCAGCCACAGAATCCCAGTAGCAGCATCTGCAAAGCTGTAGTAGGACAGATTTCAGAGCAGATCCTGTGAGTCCACCTGTGCCCATGCTACATAGAATAGAATAGAATCATAGAATCAACAAGGTTGGAAAAGACCTCAGAGATCATCAAGTCCAACCTGTCACCCAACACCTCATGACTACTAGACCATGGCACCAAGTGCCACATCCAATCCCCTCTTGAACACCTCCAGGGATGAGGACTCCACCACCCCCCTGGGCAGCACATTCCAATGGCTAACAACTCTCTCTGGGAAGAACTTTCTCCTCACCTCCAGCCTAAACTTCCCCTGGTGCAGCTTGAGCCTGTGTCCTCTTGTTCTGGTGCTGGTTGCCTGGGAGAATGACACATGACTTCAGACTGTCAGCACCTTAGTTTATTGGGTTTGTGTTTCTGAGCTTGGCAGCTGAGATTTCCATAGCTGGGATTGTTTAATCTGGAGAAGAGGAGGCTGATTGGGGGCATCATTGCTCTCTACAAGTGCCTGAAAGGATGCTGGAGTGAGGTAGGGGTTGGTCTCTTCTCCCAATAATAAGGGACAGAAGAGGAAATGGCCTCAGGTTGTGCCAGGGGAGGTTTAGGTTTGGATATTAGAAAACAATGTCTTTCCTGCAAGAGTGGTCAGGCATTGGAACAGGCTGCCCAGGGAGATGGTGGAGTCACCATCCCTGGAGGTGTCTTGTAGACATGGCACTGTGGCACGTGGGTTAATGGCCATGGTGGTGTTAGGTCGATGGTTGGACTTAGATCTTAGTGATCTTAGAGGTCTTTGTCAAGCAAACAATTTTATGTCTAGACCAGTGGACAGTGAAGAATGGGAAAGAGGAGGTTTGCTAGGTGATCAGCTGGGCTGCAGGGACTGGCTCAGGCACCATCACAGAAGCAGCAAATCCAGTCACAAAAAGGAAGAATAGGGAGGGAGAATGTGGGGGAAACAAAGACAATTTTAGAAACAAATAGAGGAAGCTTTCTGTAGGTCAGTGTGCAAGACTTGCTAAATAAAGCAAAACTATTCCTGGCAGGGTTAGATGGTCTGGGGGGGTTAGGCAATCCCAACTGGTGTATGGGGAAGACAGTGGTGGTGGTCACCACCATGACACAGCAGTGCCACCTCCCACCCTAGACCACCTGTGCAAGCAGCAGGGACCAGGGCAGCTATTGTGGCTGTCAGAATGACAAAGCTCATGAGCCCATCACAAAAGGACATCCCTCTGGATGTTTCCTCAGAGCCAAGTGTACCTTGTCTTTCTTACCAGCTTTGTTTTAGCAGTGAATTGCAGACTATTCGACATAACAAAACCTGAACATAGGGCAATTAAAAGGGGAAGCTTCAATAACCAGGACCCAAATCTCCATGGCTGTTATGCCCAACTACCAAGAGGGATTCCAGGAGTAATGTGTTCTCTTTAGATGCCACAAAAAGAAATGGGTTAGCTGGGCAAAAAGCAGCCTTTTGGGGGAGAGGAAATGAGTTTTGCTTGGCTCCTTACTGGTGGAGAATGGGGGAGCTGGTTTTTACAAGCCTGGTTATGCAGCATTTCATCTGTGCTCTGCTCTTCATAACACACAGAGGAAGAGAGAAATGCATGTGGGAGATGTTCCAGCCTTGGGTTTTTTTAAGCCCATTTCACCTATGTTTCTTTGCAGTGTAAAAGCAAAAGGTTCACAAGTGAAATGTGAGTGAAAAGCTTTTTGATGGAGGCAGTGTCACTCCTGAAGCTGTGTCACCTGCTCCATCTGACTCAGATCAATGAACATCTAATGATGAGGCCAGGTTAAAGCTGTTAATCCTCTTGATCATTTCCAGTCCTTTAACTGCTATAACTGTGGAACCATGTGGTGAACTGCACCAGAGAACTGATTTAGGTTAAAGGATAAGCAAAACCAGCCCCTCTTTCCCCTGCTTCTCCTCAACAAAAGATTCCCTGCCCCATCTCACTTTCCAGCTCTGAATCCCTGCTTGGCCCCATTGGTACCAGCACAACTGAGAAGGCTGTATGAGATTCAGACTCAATGGGGTCCTGGGCAGCCTGATCTAGTTGGAGGTGTCCTGGCTTACTGCAAGGGAGCTGGACAAGATGACCTCTGAGGGTCCCAATATGTGAATGTGTGAGATGGGAGTAAGTAAGGAGGGAGTGCTAGCAGCAGAAAGGATTTGTGGTGGCTGTTCATACCACACCACTACAAAAAGCAGCTCTTATCCCACTACATACAGAGGGCTTTTAAGATACCTTGTTCATGCTCTCCATAGTCAGGAGCTGCATTTCAGTGTTGCAAACCCCACGCTTAAGCCCTGTCTTGGCTATCCGCAGCTAGCACCAGCACCACCCTTGAGCTGTCACAGTGCCTATGCCTGTGTCCCCCTCACAGCACTGTGCTGCCAGGGGAGGGAAGGGATCTTGCACACAGTGGGCAGAGAACCTGGAGAAGAGGAAGCTCAGGGGAGTCCTTATTGCTCTCTACAACTACCTGAAGGGAGGTTGTAGCCAGGGTGGGGGTTGGTCTCTTCTCCCAGGCAATCATCACCAGAACAAGAGGACACAGCCTCAAGCTGCACCAGGGGAAGTTTAGGCTGGGTGTTAAGAAGAAGTTCTTCACAGAAAGAGAGATTGGCCATTTGAATGTGCTGCCTAGGGAGGTGGTGGTGTCACCATCACTGGAGGGGTTTAGGAAGAGACTGGATGGGGTGCTTGGTGCCACGGTTTAGTCGATTAGATAGTGTTGGATGATAGGTTGGCCTTGATGATCTCAAAGGTCTTTTCCAACCTGGTTAATTCTATATTCTAGTCTATATTAATTTGGCTTACTACAGAGCAAGCTTTACACCTCACTTGATTGCTAGTGCTGAAAATGACTGTGTTTAGGGGGTTTGTGGCTGCCTCACCTTTCCCAGCTGGCTTTTCGCAACGGTCTGACGCAAGAATGGTAGCCTAGGGCTGTCTCTTCTTGCTGCCTCCTCATATTCTTCTGCAACCAAAAGTGCCAGCCTTTTATTTATCAGCTCTGTAGACCATCAACAGTTCACACTAACAAAGTCACGGGCCAACCCTCTAGAGCTCTAACAAAAGCCTCTCCCTTCCTAACGTTCAGGATGAAGCACGGCCGTTAACGCGGAGCGCGTTGGGCAGGTTGGAAGCAGATAAGCAAGGAAAGAAAGTTTGTGGCAGGTCCTTTTCCCTTTGAATGTCAAGTGAATAAATCTTCTCCCTTTCTTTTTTTTTTTCTTTTCTGTGTGTTTTGTCACAACAGATTTGCATTTTTATCGGAGAAACTCTTCTGTTTTCAAACTGGGCTATCACAGCAGACATACTAATGGTGAGTGGACTTTGGAACAGCATCTTTCTCTCCTGGTGTGGCCAGAGCAGTCTCTCAGCTTGCAAAACCAACCTGAGTTCACAATTTCTTCCAAATCCCTAGCCCCTGCTTCAGCTTATTCCTTTTTGTTTTTTTGCTGGCAGTTTGCTTTGCTTTTTTTTTGTTTGGTTGATTATTTTTTTCACTTGCAAAGGGGAATAGAGAGGAAGGGGAAAAAAAAAAACCCAGATTCTTTACATCCTTTGTTCTGAGCACAAGGGAGAGAGAGGAGATGTCCAGAAAGGATGGCAGTACTGAATTCAAATAGTTTGGAATGTAAAATTAGAACAGCATTCAGATGTGGGGGCACAAAAAGTGCACAAGCAGAGAAATCAGGCAGCATTTCCCAACAGTCAGCACTTTAGTGGATTTTGTTATCAATATCTCAGCTTTGTTCTGCACTAGGAAATCCTTCCCTCCCTCCCTCCCTCCCTACTCTGGCCACAAAGGCAGCCATCCACCTCTCTCTTTGGCTCGACTCCAGCAAACCTACCATTCAACACATACACAATAGAAACCACCTCTGGGAGAGGAGAGGAGAGAGGAAAAGAAAGTATAAAGAATGTCTGGAATGTGTCCACCTTGTCCAAGAGGAAACTGTTAGGGACTTTTCACCTCCTGTCCTTCGTTTGCCATTCTTTTTTTCCACCTCACAACTTCCACCACGGTCTTTAAAATAGGCAAGGTGACCTCAGCAGCCAACTTTTCATGTGAAACAGTGTGGAGGTTTCACAGAATCACAGAATTTCAGGGGCTGGAAGGGATCTTGAAAGCTCATCCAGTCCAACCCCCCCCCCCCACCAGAGCAGGATCACCTACACCAGATCGCACAGGAAGGCATCCAGGCAAGTTTTGAGACTCCACAACCTCCCTGGGCAGCCTGCTCCAGGGCTCTGTCACCCTCACAGTGAAAAAGCTTTTTCCTCATGTTTACATCCAGCCTGGAGGTGTTTAAGCCCAGGCTGGATGAGGCTCTGGCCAGCCTGATCTAGTGTGGGGTGTCCCTGCCCATGGCAGGGGGTATGGAACTCGATGATCCTTGTGGTCCCTTCCAACCCTGAATGACACTACAATACTATGATACATGAAACTAGATGCTTCCACCAGAGCCTTTCAAACTCACTGCATCTTGAAATCCCATTGTGGGGGGCGTTACTTGTTGCTTATTGTATGAAACTAGGGCAGAGAACCATGACAGGGCTTGCCCTCGGTCTTTTGGCAGCTTGTTGACAGCACTAAAAATACAGAATCAAGTCTGGCATCAATAGAAAACTCCCTTGACTTGTATTTGTTGCCTGTGCAAACATCAACAAGAACACAATCCAGCCCAGTACTCCTAGATGGGAAGATAATGGTGTTGATGGATTGATTGAGTAAAGAGCTTCAAGCTTCTGCTTCAGTTCTGTTTATGGTTTCAGCTCAAGGAGGTGTTTAGGTTTTAAGGTAGCACACTGTAGGTGCCATAATTGCCTTGCTTGATGAACTTTAAGTCATTTGTAGAGAGAACACTTTGGGAGGTTGGGGGTGGTTAACTCTGCTCCTCTCAGATGTGACTGAAGCCCAGAGAAACAAAGGTTAGCAGTGTACCTGAGTAGCATTAGATAGCTTTTAATTACCGAGGTTCATTCCTCCTACCAGTTTAGCTTTAGTGTGGTAGAGCTCTGCCTGGGCTGCACAGGTGGCTTCTCTGTACTTAGAGGGGGGTTGCAGCTTGTGCTGAGTTCAAGGCTTCTGTGGCCATTCATTAAGTGGTATCTCAGCACTTAGATGTGTTGAGGAAGGAATTAGAGTCCTGTGCTTGTAGCTGCTCGTTACTGCCTCCTGCCAGAGATCCCTTCACATCTGACTTTGGCTGTGATGTTCTCAGGAGTGCTCCCAACTCTCTGGTCAGAATTAGCTGACGGACTGAAATAGCAAATCTTTTATATCTTCACTAGCATTGGCTAGAATGAGCACGGGCTTGGCCGTGGAGCACATCTGCAGCCCTCCAACAGTGAGTCTCAAAGAGCAGCTGAGGTAGCCAGCGCTGCTGCCAACACAGCACAGCTGCACAGAGGGGACCTGTCAGACATAGAATCATAGAATCAATAAGGTTGGAAGAGACCTCAAAGATCATCAAGTCCAACCTGTCACCCAACACCTCGTGACTAAACCATATCACCAAGTGCCATGTCCTGTCCCCTCTTGAACACCTCCAGGGATGGTGACTCCACCACCTCCCTGGGCAGCACATTCCAATGGCTACCAACTCTCTTTGTGAGGAAATTTCTCCTCACCTCCAGCCTATTCTTGATGCAGGCCAGGATGCCATTGTCTTTCTTGGCCCCCTGGGCACACTGCAGGCTCATGTTCAGCCTACTGTCAACCAGTACTCGCAGGTCCCTTTCTGCCTGGCTGCTCTCCAGCCACTCTGACCCCAGCCTGTAGCACTGCATGGGGTTGTTGTGGCCAAAGTGCAGCACCCAGCACTTGGACTTATTGAATGCCACCGTGTTGGACTCTGCCCATCTGCCCAGCTGGTCAAGGTCCCTCTGCAGAGCCCTTCCACCCTCTAACAGATCAACACCTGCTCCCAGCTTGGTGTCATCTGCAAATTTACTCATGATGGACTTAATCCCTTCATTCAGATCATCGATAAAGATGTTGAACATGTTCAAGGTCCTCCAGAAAATAAGTGCAAGAGAGAGAGAGAGCTGAAGCTTGACCTGCATTGTCTCAAGCTAACTCTGACAGACATTTTTCAACCAAGTACTTTGTTATATCAAGTGCACTAAGGAAGCCATCACTGCCCTATTTCAATTGCTGGGATGTTTTTGGTGTTGATTTCAAGGTGACCTCAGTATCCTGTCGCTTTTTAACAGTTTTTGTAGGGTTTGCCATCTGTCTTACAGCACCCTCTAGACAGCTGCAGTTTGTAGGGAAGCATTTGCAGTTATTTATGTTGCTATAGTGCAGAAGAACTCCCAACAGAAATGATTGGAAACAACTCCTGAGTTCCAGTTTCCAAAAGATGGTGCTTGGGGAATATGGTTTAGGGGTGGACCTTGTAGAGCAGGGTTATCAGTGACCCTGAGGGGGTTTTCCAACCTGACTCTTTCTCTGTGTGTGACATAGTAAAGAAATTAAAGCCATGTTTAAAGCTGGCTTTTGGCAATTGATGCCAACTCCTAAGCTAGCTCTTTTCTTGTGTGCTTAGAAAAAAATTCACTGAGTGTCATCTCTGATGCCCAGCTTAATGCATTACCAGCACCAGCAGCCCTGTAAAAGTGCTCTCCCAATAAATGTAAACATCCACTCAGATCAATGCAAGCCTGCAGACAGATGGTCTGAAGTGCATTTGTATTACACAAGGGGCTTGAGAGGATGTTTAGCCAGACAAAAGGTGAGAGCCAGGGCTATAACCGTGTTTGACAGACAGCTTCGCAAAGCAGCCCTCGCCAGAGGAAGGTGTGGATGTGCTTCAGCCAGACACACTTCAGATGTTTGGCAAATTAATTTCTCCTGATTACTATTTATTTGGTGTAATCAGAAGTGTGTCTGTTGTTGCCTGAGGCTGGTGAGGAGTTTCAAGGCATTATTAGTCTAAGCTTAACAACACTTGCATCATATACATAAATATTATCCTGTTTTCATGGATAAAAAGCTCTCAATAGTAGCTTGAACACTTCCCACTGATTTCATTATGCCAGAAGTGAGGCTTTTTCTGGGGAAGTGCATCCCAACTGATTTGCTATAGCCCTCCCAAGGTTCACACATCTCATGACTGCTTAAGAACCCCAACGGGCAAGTTGGTAAAGCATCTTCAGAAGTTTTTGCAAGTTTAATGGCCTTGGCAAGCCAAGGATGTTTGCTTATCATCTTCAAACTTAATTGTTGGCTCTTCCTAGCTTCGTGCTGCCACTGCATCTCCTGTCCTTGCCAGGCTAACGAGGGGTGTGCAGCTCCTCAAAGCGTCTGCAGTGCGAGGCGCTGAGAGCTGGGTCTGATCCAGCGCCAGCACTGCAGAACGCAGGGCACTGCCTGAGACTTTAACAGGCTGATATTTGTTCCAAATGCAAATTTGTGCAAACCAGGCCTTATTCTCCTGAGCACAACTCTCCAAATCTCCTCCCAGGCACATGCTCAGATGGTGCTTCAGGGAAGGGGGGGAGGGAGGGATGTTGCTTACGGAGCGTGCTAATTACCAAACAGATTTTTATCAACCATCTTTGCAAATTGGCCTCAAAATTACCAGAAGCCCAAAGCAGCATTAAAACTGCCTTGTAGCAGCAAGAATGAATGAGCAAGCAGGCAAGTGTGCTGAGTGCTTGGGACTTAGTAGAACCTGCTCTTAAT
>NW_027145342.1:0-23241 GCF_026170545.1 Melanerpes formicivorus | reverse complement strand
AACAATGAAAACATTGTTGGGGTAAAAACCTAAAGGGAAAGACCTAGCACCAAATCCAATTTGCCATCTGATCTAACTTCTGGAGGCAGTCAAAATGAGCCTTAGAATTCTTCCCTACCTTATTCCTGTGCTGAGATACAGGCTGCTCCAACCTGCTGCAAAATGCTTGATTTCGAGAGTGAGCGAAACTAATGAAAACATTGTTGGGGTAAAACCTAAAGGGAAAGACCTAGCACCAAATCCAATTTGCCATCTGATCTAACTTCTGGAGGCAGTCAAAATGAGCCTTAGAATTCTTCCCTACCTTATTCCTGTGCTGAGATACAGGCTGCTCCAACCTGCTGCAAAATGCTTGATTTCGAGAGTGAGCGAAACTAATGAAACCATTGTTGGGGTAAAACCTAAAGGGAAAGACCCTAGCACCAAATCCAATTTGCCATCTGATCTAACTTCTGGAGGCAGTCAAAATGAGCCTTAGAATTCTTCCCTACCTTATTCCTGTGCTGAGATACAGGCTGCTCCAACCTGCTGTAAAATGCTTGATTTCGAGAGTGAGCGAAACTAATGAAAACATTGTTGGGGTAAAACCTAAAGGGAAAGACCTAGCACCAAATCCAATTTGCCATCTGATCTAACTTCTGGAGGCAGTCAAAATGAGCCTTAGAATTCTTCCCTACCTTATTCCTGTGCTGAGATACAGGCTGCTCCAACCTGCTGCAAAATGCTTGATTTCGAGAGTGAGCGAAACTAATGAAAACATTGTTGGGGTAAAACCTAAAGGGAAAGACCTAGCACCAAATCCAATTTGCCATCTGATCTAACTTCTGGAGGCAGTCAAAATGAGCCTTAGAATTCTTCCCTACCTTATTCCTGTGCTGAGATACAGGCTGCTCCAACCTGCTGTAAAATGCTTGATTTCGAGAGTGAGCGAAACTAATGAAAACATTGTTGGGGTAAAACCTAAAGGGAAAGACCTAGCACCAAATTCAATTTGCCATCTGATCTAACTTCTGGAGGCAGTCAAAATGAGCCTTAGAATTCTTCCCTACCTTATTCCTGTGCTGAGATACAGGCTGCTCCAACCTGCTGTAAAATGCTTGATTTCGAGAGTGAGCGAAACTAATGAAAACATTGTTGGGGTAAAACCTAAAGGGAAAGACCTAGCACCAAATCCAATTTGCCATCTGATCTAACTTCTGGAGGCAGTCAAAATGAGCCTTAGAATTCTTCCCTACCTTATTCCTGTGCTGAGATACAGGCTGCTCCAACCTGCTGCAAAATGCTTGATTTCGAGAGTGAGCGAAACTAATGAAAACATTGTTGGGGTAAAACCTAAAGGGAAAGACCTAGCACCAAATCCAATTTGCCATCTGATCTAACTTCTGGAGGCAGTCAAAATGAGCCTTAGAATTCTTCCCTACCTTATTCCTGTGCTGAGATACAGGCTGCTCCAACCTGCTGTAAAATGCTTGATTTCGAGAGTGAGCGAAACTAATGAAAACATTGTTGGGGTAAAACCTAAAGGGAAAGACCTAGCACCAAATCCCAATTTGCCATCTGATCTAACTTCTGGAGGCAGTCAAAATGATCCTTAGAATTCTTCCCTACCTTATTCCTGTGCTGAGATACAGGCTGCTCCAACCTGCTGTAAAATGCTTGATTTCGAGAGTGAGCGAAACTAATGAAAACATTGTTGGGGTAAAACCTAAAGGGAAAGACCTAGCACCAAATCCAATTTGCCATCTGATCTAACTTCTGGAGGCAGTCAAAATGAGCCTTAGAATTCTTCCCTACCTTATTCCTGTGCTGAGATACAGGCTGCTCCAACCTGCTGTAAAATGCTTGATTTCGAGAGTGAGCGAAACTAATGAAAACATTGTTGGGGTAAAACCTAAAGGGAAAGACCTAGCACCAAATCCAATTTGCCATCTGATCTAACTTCTGGAGGCAGTCAAAATGAGCCTTAGAATTCTTCCCTACCTTATTCCTGTGCTGAGATACAGGCTGCTCCAACCTGCTGTAAAATGCTTGATTTCGAGAGTGAGCGAAACTAATGAAAACATTGTTGGGGTAAAACCTAAAGGGAAAGACCTAGCACCAAATCCAATTTGCCATCTGATCTAACTTCTGGAGGCAGTCAAAAATGAGCCTTAGAATTCTTCCCTACCTTATTCCTGTGCTGAGATACAGGCTGCTCCAACCTGCTGTAAAATGCTTGATTTCGAGAGTGAGCGAAACTAATGAAAACATTGTTGGGGTAAAACCTAAAGGGAAAGACCTAGCACCAAATCCAATTTGCCATCTGATCTAACTTCTGGAGGCAGTCAAAATGAGCCTTAGAATTCTTCCCTACCTTATTCCTGTGCTGAGATACAGGCTGCTCCAACCTGCTGCAAAATGCTTGATTTCGAGAGTGAGCGAAACTAATGAAACCATTGTTGGGGTAAAACCTAAAGGGAAAGACCTAGCACCAAATCCAATTTGCCATCTGATCTAACTTCTGGAGGCAGTCAAAATGAGCCTTAGAATTCTTCCCTACCTTATTCCTGTGCTGAGATACAGGCTGCTCCAACCTGCTGTAAAATGCTTGATTTCGAGAGTGAGCGAAACTAATGAAAACATTGTTGGGGTAAAACCTAAAGGGAAAGACCTAGCACCAAATCCAATTTGCCATCTGATCTAACTTCTGGAGGCAGTCAAAATGAGCCTTAGAATTCTTCCCTACCTTATTCCTGTGCTGAGATACAGGCTGCTCCAACCTGCTGTAAAATGCTTGATTTCGAGAGTGAGCGAAACTAATGAAAACATTGTTGGGGTAAAACCTAAAGGGAAAGACCTAGCACCAAATCCAATTTGCCATCTGATCTAACTTCTGGAGGCAGTCAAAATGAGCCTTAGAATTCTTCCCTACCTTATTCCTGTGCTGAGATACAGGCTGCTCCAACCTGCTGTAAAATGCTTGATTTCGAGAGTGAGCGAAACTAATGAAAACATTGTTGGGGTAAAACCTAAAGGGAAAGACCTAGCACCAAATCCAATTTGCCATCTGATCTAACTCTGGAGGCAGTCAAAATGAGCCTTAGAATTCTTCCCTACCTTATTCCTGTGCTGAGATACAGGCTGCTCCAACCTGCTGCAAAATGCTTGATTTCGAGAGTGAGCGAAACTAATGAAACCATTGTTGGGGTAAAACCTAAAGGGAAAGACCTAGCACCAAATCCAATTTGCCATCTGATCTAACTTCTGGAGGCAGTCAAAATGAGCCTTAGAATTCTTCCCTACCTTATTCCTGTGCTGAGATACAGGCTGCTCCAACCTGCTGTAAAATGCCTTGATTTCGAGAGTGAGCGAAACTAATGAAAACATTGTTGGGGTAAAACCTAAAGGGAAAGACCTAGCACCAAATCCAATTTGCCATCTGATCTAACTTCTGGAGGCAGTCAAAATGAGCCTTAGAATTCTTCCCTACCTTATTCCTGTGCTGAGATACAGGCTGCTCCAACCTGCTGCAAAATGCTTGATTTCGAGAGTGAGCGAAACTAATGAAAACATTGTTGGGGTAAAACCTAAAGGGAAAGACCTAGCACCAAATCCAATTTGCCATCTGATCTAACTTCTGGAGGCAGTCAAAATGAGCCTTAGAATTCTTCCCTACCTTATTCCTGTGCTGAGATACAGGCTGCTCCAACCTGCTGCAAAATGCTTGATTTCGAGAGTGAGCGAAACTAATGAAACCATTGTTGGGGTAAAACCTAAAGGGAAAGACCTAGCACCAAATCCAATTTGCCATCTGATCTAACTTCTGGAGGCAGTCAAAATGAGCCTTAGAATTCTTCCCTACCTTATTCCTGTGCTGAGATACAGGCTGCTCCAACCTGCTGTAAAATGCTTGATTTCGAGAGTGAGCGAAACTAATGAAAACATTGTTGGGGTAAAACCTAAAGGGAAAGACCTAGCACCAAATCCAATTTGCCATCTGATCTAACTTCTGGAGGCAGTCAAAATGAGCCTTAGAATTCTTCCCTACCTTATTCCTGTGCTGAGATACAGGCTGCTCCAACCTGCTGCAAAATGCTTGATTTCGAGAGTGAGCGAAACTAATGAAAACATTGTTGGGGTAAAACCTAAAGGGAAAGACCTAGCACCAAATCCAATTTGCCATCTGATCTAACTTCTGGAGGCAGTCAAAATGAGCCTTAGAATTCTTCCCTACCTTATTCCTGTGCTGAGATACAGGCTGCTCCAACCTGCTGTAAAATGCTTGATTTCGAGAGTGAGCGAAACTAATGAAAACATTGTTGGGGTAAAACCTAAAGGGAAAGACCTAGCACCAAATTCAATTTGCCATCTGATCTAACTTCTGGAGGCAGTCAAA
Organism: Melanerpes formicivorus; assembly: GCF_026170545.1. Taxonomy (NCBI): domain Eukaryota; kingdom Metazoa; phylum Chordata; class Aves; order Piciformes; family Picidae; genus Melanerpes; species Melanerpes formicivorus. The sequence goes on along the minus strand of NW_027145342.1, from coordinate 18,866 downwards.
ATGAGCCTTAGAATTCTTCCCTACCTTATTCCTGTGCTGAGATACAGGCTGCTCCAACCTGCTGTAAAATGCTTGATTTCGAGAGTGAGCGAAACTAATGAAAACATTGTTGGGGTAAAACCTAAAGGGAAAGACCTAGCACCAAATCCAATTTGCCATCTGATCTAACTTCTGGAGGCAGTCAAAATGAGCCTTAGAATTCTTCCCTACCTTATTCCTGTGCTGAGATACAGGCTGCTCCAACCTGCTGCAAAATGCTTGATTTCGAGAGTGAGCGAAACTAATGAAAACATTGTTGGGGTAAAACCTAAAGGGAAAGACCTAGCACCAAATCCAATTTGCCATCTGATCTAACTTCTGGAGGCAGTCAAAATGAGCCTTAGAATTCTTCCCTACCTTATTCCTGTGCTGAGATACAGGCTGCTCCAACCTGCTGTAAAATGCTTGATTTCGAGAGTGAGCGAAACTAATGAAAACATTGTTGGGGTAAAACCTAAAGGGAAAGACCTAGCACCAAATCCAATTTGCCATCTGATCTAACTTCTGGAGGCAGTCAAAATGAGCCTTAGAATTCTTCCCTACCTTATTCCTGTGCTGAGATACAGGCTGCTCCAACCTGCTGTAAAATGCTTGATTTCGAGAGTGAGCGAAACTAATGAAAACATTGTTGGGGTAAAACCTAAAGGGAAAGACCTAGCACCAAATCCAATTTGCCATCTGATCTAACTTCTGGAGGCAGTCAAAATGAGCCTTAGAATTCTTCCCTACCTTATTCCTGTGCTGAGATACAGGCTGCTCCAACCTGCTGTAAAATGCTTGATTTCGAGAGTGAGCGAAACTAATGAAAACATTGTTGGGGTAAAACCTAAAGGGAAAGACCTAGCACCAAATCCAATTTGCCATCTGATCTAACTTCTGGAGGCAGTCAAAATGAGCCTTAGAATTCTTCCCTACCTTATTCCTGTGCTGAGATACAGGCTGCTCCAACCTGCTGTAAAATGCTTCATTTCGAGAGTGAGCGAAACTAATGAAAACATTGTTGGGGTAAAACCTAAAGGGAAAGACCTAGCACCAAATCCAATTTGCCATCTGATCTAACTTCTGGAGGCAGTCAAAATGAGCCTTAGAATTCTTCCCTACCTTATTCCTGTGCTGAGATACAGGCTGCTCCAACCTGCTGTAAAATGCTTGATTTCGAGAGTGAGCGAAACTAATGAAAACATTGTTGGGGTAAAACCTAAAGGGAAAGACCTAGCACCAAATCCAATTTGCCATCTGATCTAACTTCTGGAGGCAGTCAAAATGAGCCTTAGAATTCTTCCCTACCTTATTCCTGTGCTGAGATACAGGCTGCTCCAACCTGCTGTAAAATGCTTGATTTCGAGAGTGAGCGAAACTAATGAAAACATTGTTGGGGTAAAACCTAAAGGGAAAGACCTAGCACCAAATCCAATTTGCCATCTGATCTAACTTCTGGAGGCAGTCAAAATGAGCCTTAGAATTCTTCCCTACCTTATTCCTGTGCTGAGATACAGGCTGCTCCAACCTGCTGTAAAATGCTTGATTTCGAGAGTGAGCGAAACTAATGAAAACATTGTTGGGGTAAAACCTAAAGGGAAAGACCTAGCACCAAATCCAATTTGCCATCTGATCTAACTTCTGGAGGCAGTCAAAATGAGCCTTAGAATTCTTCCCTACCTTATTCCTGTGCTGAGATACAGGCTGCTCCAACCTGCTGTAAAATGCTTGATTTCGAGAGTGAGCGAAACTAATGAAAACATTGTTGGGGTAAAACCTAAAGGGAAAGACCTAGCACCAAATCCAATTTGCCATCTGATCTAACTTCTGGAGGCAGTCAAAATGAGCCTTAGAATTCTTCCCTACCTTATTCCTGTGCTGAGATACAGGCTGCTCCAACCTGCTGTAAAATGCTTGATTTCGAGAGTGAGCGAAACTAATGAAAACATTGTTGGGGTAAAACCTAAAGGGAAAGACCTAGCACCAAATCCAATTTGCCCATCTGATCTAACTTCTGGAGGCAGTCAAAATGAGCCTTAGAATTCTTCCCTACCTTATTCCTGTGCTGAGATACAGGCTGCTCCAACCTGCTGTAAAATGCTTGATTTCGAGAGGTGAGCGAAACTAATGAAAACATTGTTGGGGTAAAACCTAAAGGGAAAGACCTAGCACCAAATCCAAATTTGCCATCTGATCTAACTTCTGGAGGCAGTCAAAATGAGCCTTAGAATTCTTCCCTACCTTATTCCTGTGCTGAGATACAGGCTGCTCCAACCTGCTGTAAAATGCTTGATTTCGAGAGTGAGCGAAACTAATGAAAACATTGTTGGGGTAAAACCTAAAGGGAAAGACCTAGCACCAAATCCAATTTGCCATCTGATCTAACTTCTGGAGGCAGTCAAAATGAGCCTTAGAATTCTTCCCTACCTTATTCCTGTGCTGAGATACAGGCTGCTCCAACCTGCTGTAAAATGCTTGATTTCGAGAGTGAGCGAAACTAATGAAAACATTGTTGGGGTAAAACCTAAAGGGAAAGACCTAGCACCAAATCCAATTTGCCATCTGATCTAACTTCTGGAGGCAGTCAAAATGAGCCTTAGAATTCTTCCCTACCTTATTCCTGTGCTGAGATACAGGCTGCTCCAACCTGCTGTAAAATGCTTCATTTCGAGAGTGAGCGAAACTAATGAAAACATTGTTGGGGTAAAACCTAAAGGGAAAGACCTAGCACCAAATCCAATTTGCCATCTGATCTAACTTCTGGAGGCAGTCAAAATGAGCCTTAGAATTCTTCCCTACCTTATTCCTGTGCTGAGATACAGGCTGCTCCAACCTGCTGTAAAATGCTTGATTTCGAGAGTGAGCGAAACTAATGAAAACATTGTTGGGGTAAAACCTAAAGGGAAAGACCTAGCACCAAATCCAATTTGCCATCTGATCTAACTTCTGGAGGCAGTCAAAATGAGCCTTAGAATTCTTCCCTACCTTATTCCTGTGCTGAGATACAGGCTGCTCCAACCTGCTGTAAAATGCTTGATTTCGAGAGTGAGCGAAACTAATGAAAACATTGTTGGGGTAAAACCTAAAGGGAAAGACCTAGCACCAAATCCAATTTGCCATCTGATCTAACTTCTGGAGGCAGTCAAAATGAGCCTTAGAATTCTTCCCTACCTTATTCCTGTGCTGAGATACAGGCTGCTCCAACCTGCTGTAAAATGCTTGATTTCGAGAGTGAGCGAAACTAATGAAAACATTGTTGGGGTAAAACCTAAAGGGAAAGACCTAGCACCAAATCCAATTTGCCATCTGATCTAACTTCTGGAGGCAGTCAAAATGAGCCTTAGAATTCTTCCCTACCTTATTCCTGTGCTGAGTATACAGGCTGCTCCAACCTGCTGTAAAATGCTTGATTTCGAGAGTGAGCGAAACTAATGAAAACATTGTTGGGGTAAAAACCTAAAGGGAAAGACCTAGCACCAAATCCAATTTGCCATCTGATCTAACTTCTGGAGGCAGTCAAAATGAGCCTTAGAATTCTTCCCTACCTTATTCCTGTGCTGAGATACAGGCTGCTCCAACCTGCTGTAAAATGCTTGATTTCGAGAGTGAGCGAAACTAATGAAAACATTGTTGGGGGTAAAACCTAAAGGGAAAGACCTAGCACCAAATCCAATTTGCCATCTGATCTAACTTCTGGAGGCAGTCAAAATGAGCCTTAGAATTCTTCCCTACCTTATTCCTGTGCTGAGATACAGGCTGCTCCAACCTGCTGTAAAATGCTTGATTTCGAGAGTGAGCGAAACTAATGAAAACATTGTTGGGGTAAAACCTAAAGGGAAAGACCTAGCACCAAATCCAATTTGCCATCTGATCTAACTTCTGGAGGCAGTCAAAATGAGCCTTAGAATTCTTCCCTACCTTATTCCTGTGCTGAGATACAGGCTGCTCCAACCTGCTGTAAAATGCTTGATTTCGAGAGTGAGCGAAACTAATGAAAACATTGTTGGGGTAAAACCTAAAGGGAAAGACCTAGCACCAAATCCAATTTGCCATCTGATCTAACTTCTGGAGGCAGTCAAAATGAGCCTTAGAATTCTTCCCTACCTTATTCCTGTGCTGAGATACAGGCTGCTCCAACCTGCTGCAAAATGCTTGATTTCGAGAGTGAGCGAAACTAATGAAAACATTGTTGGGGTAAAACCTAAAGGGAAAGACCTAGCACCAAATCCAATTTGCCATCTGATCTAACTTCTGGAGGCAGTCAAAATGATCCTTAGAATTCTTCCCTACCTTATTCCTGTGCTGAGATACAGGCTGCTCCAACCTGCTGTAAAATGCTTGATTTCGAGAGTGAGCGAAACTAATGAAAACATTGTTGGGGTAAAACCTAAAGGGAAAGACCTAGCACCAAATCCAATTTGCCATCTGATCTAACTTCTGGAGGCAGTCAAAATGAGCCTTAGAATTCTTCCCTACCTTATTCCTGTGCTGAGATACAGGCTGCTCCAACCTGCTGTAAAATGCTTGATTTCGAGAGTGAGCGAAACTAATGAAAACATTGTTGGGGTAAAACCTAAAGGGAAAGACCTAGCACCAAATCCAATTTGCCATCTGATCTAACTTCTGGAGGCAGTCAAAATGAGCCTTAGAATTCTTCCCTACCTTATTCCTGTGCTGAGATACAGGCTGCTCCAACCTGCTGTAAAATGCTTGATTTCGAGAGTGAGCGAAACTAATGAAAACATTGTTGGGGTAAAACCTAAAGGGAAAGACCTAGCACCAAATCCAATTTGCCATCTGATCTAACTTCTGGAGGCAGTCAAAATGAGCCTTAGAATTCTTCCCTACCTTATTCCTGTGCTGAGATACAGGCTGCTCCAACCTGCTGCAAAATGCTTGATTTCGAGAGTGAGCGAAACTAATGAAAACATTGTTGGGGTAAAACCTAAAGGGAAAGACCTAGCACCAAATCCAATTTGCCATCTGATCTAACTTCTGGAGGCAGTCAAAATGAGCCTTAGAATTCTTCCCTACCTTATTCCTGTGCTGAGATACAGGCTGCTCCAACCTGCTGTAAAATGCTTGATTTCGAGAGTGAGCGAAACTAATGAAAACATTGTTGGGGTAAAACCTAAAGGGAAAGACCTAGCACCAAATCCAATTTGCCATCTGATCTAACTTCTGGAGGCAGTCAAAATGAGCCTTAGAATTCTTCCCTACCTTATTCCTGTGCTGAGATACAGGCTGCTCCAACCTGCTGTAAAATGCTTGATTTCGAGAGTGAGCGAAACTAATGAAAACATTGTTGGGGTAAAACCTAAAGGGAAAGACCTAGCACCAAATCCAATTTGCCATCTGATCTAACTTCTGGAGGCAGTCAAAATGAGCCTTAGAATTCTTCCCTACCTTATTCCTGTGCTGAGATACAGGCTGCTCCAACCTGCTGTAAAATGCTTGATTTCGAGAGTGAGCGAAACTAATGAAAACATTGTTGGGGTAAAACCTAAAGGGAAAGACCTAGCACCAAATCCAATTTGCCATCTGATCTAACTTCTGGAGGCAGTCAAAATGAGCCTTAGAATTCTTCCCTACCTTATTCCTGTGCTGAGATACAGGCTGCTCCAACCTGCTGCAAAATGCTTGATTTCGAGAGTGAGCGAAACTAATGAAAACATTGTTGGGGTAAAACCTAAAGGGAAAGACCTAGCACCAAATCCAATTTGCCATCTGATCTAACTTCTGGAGGCAGTCAAAATGAGCCTTAGAATTCTTCCCTACCTTATTCCTGTGCTGAGATACAGGCTGCTCCAATCTGCTGCAAAATGCTTGATTTCGAGAGTGAGCGAAACTAATGAAAACATTGTTGGGGTAAAACCTAAAGGGAAAGACCTAGCACCAAATCCAATTTGCCATCTGATCTAACTTCTGGAGGCAGTCAAAATGAGCCTTAGAATTCTTCCCTACCTTATTCCTGTGCTGAGATACAGGCTGCTCCAACCTGCTGTAAAATGCTTGATTTCGAGAGTGAGCGAAACTAATGAAAACATTGTTGGGGTAAAACCTAAAGGGAAAGACCTAGCACCAAATCCAATTTGCCATCTGATCTAACTTCTGGAGGCAGTCAAAATGAGCCTTAGAATTCTTCCCTACCTTATTCCTGTGCTGAGATACAGGCTGCTCCAACCTGCTGTAAAATGCTTGATTTCGAGAGTGAGCGAAACTAATGAAAACATTGTTGGGGTAAAACCTAAAGGGAAAGACCTAGCACCAAATCCAATTTGCCATCTGATCTAACTTCTGGAGGCAGTCAAAATGAGCCTTAGAATTCTTCCCTACCTTATTCCTGTGCTGAGATACAGGCTGCTCCAACCTGCTGTAAAATGCTTGATTTCGAGAGTGAGCGAAACTAATGAAAACATTGTTGGGGTAAAACCTAAAGGGAAAGACCTAGCACCAAATCCAATTTGCCATCTGATCTAACTTCTGGAGGCAGTCAAAATGAGCCTTAGAATTCTTCCCTACCTTATTCCTGTGCTGAGATACAGGCTGCTCCAACCTGCTGCAAAATGCTTGATTTCGAGAGTGAGCGAAACTAATGAAAACATTGTTGGGGTAAAACCTAAAGGGAAAGACCTAGCACCAAATCCAATTTGCCATCTGATCTAACTTCTGGAGGCAGTCAAAATGAGCCTTAGAATTCTTCCCTACCTTATTCCTGTGCTGAGATACAGGCTGCTCCAACCTGCTGTAAAATGCTTGATTTCGAGAGTGAGCGAAACTAATGAAAACATTGTTGGGGTAAAACCTAAAGGGAAAGACCTAGCACCAAATCCAATTTGCCATCTGATCTAACTTCTGGAGGCAGTCAAAATGAGCCTTAGAATTCTTCCCTACCTTATTCCTGTGCTGAGATACAGGCTGCTCCAATCTGCTGCAAAATGCTTGATTTCGAGAGTGAGCGAAACTAATGAAAACATTGTTGGGGTAAAACCTAAAGGGAAAGACCTAGCACCAAATCCAATTTGCCATCTGATCTAACTTCTGGAGGCAGTCAAAATGAGCCTTAGAATTCTTCCCTACCTTATTCCTGTGCTGAGATACAGGCTGCTCCAACCTGCTGCAAAATGCTTGATTTCGAGAGTGAGCGAAACTAATGAAAACATTGTTGGGGTAAAACCTAAAGGGAAAGACCTAGCACCAAATCCAATTTGCCATCTGATCTAACTTCTGGAGGCAGTCAAAATGAGCCTTAGAATTCTTCCCTACCTTATTCCTGTGCTGAGATACAGGCTGCTCCAACCTGCTGTAAAATGCTTGATTTCGAGAGTGAGCGAAACTAATGAAAACATTGTTGGGGTAAAACCTAAAGGGAAAGACCTAGCACCAAATCCAATTTGCCATCTGATCTAACTTCTGGAGGCAGTCAAAATGAGCCTTAGAATTCTTCCCTACCTTATTCCTGTGCTGAGATACAGGCTGCTCCAACCTGCTGTAAAATGCTTGATTTCGAGAGTGAGCGAAACTAATGAAAGCATTGTTGGGGTAAAACCTAAAGGGAAAGACCTAGCACCAAATCCAATTTGCCATCTGATCTAACTTCTGGAGGCAGTCAAAATGAGCCTTAGAATTCTTCCCTACCTTATTCCTGTGCTGAGATACAGGCTGCTCCAACCTGCTGTAAAATGCTTGATTTCGAGAGTGAGCGAAACTAATGAAAACATTGTTGGGGTAAAACCTAAAGGGAAAGACCTAGCACCAAATCCAATTTGCCATCTGATCTAACTTCTGGAGGCAGTCAAAATGAGCCTTAGAATTCTTCCCTACCTTATTCCTGTGCTGAGATACAGGCTGCTCCAACCTGCTGTAAAATGCTTGATTTCGAGAGTGAGCGAAACTAATGAAAACATTGTTGGGGTAAAACCTAAAGGGAAAGACCTAGCACCAAATCCAATTTGCCATCTGATCTAACTTCTGGAGGCAGTCAAAATGAGCCTTAGAATTCTTCCCTACCTTATTCCTGTGCTGAGATACAGGCTGCTCCAACCTGCTGTAAAATGCTTGATTTCGAGAGTGAGCGAAACTAATGAAAACATTGTTGGGGTAAAACCTAAAGGGAAAGACCTAGCACCAAATCCAATTTGCCATCTGATCTAACTTCTGGAGGCAGTCAAAATGAGCCTTAGAATTCTTCCCTACCTTATTCCTGTGCTGAGATACAGGCTGCTCCAACCTGCTGTAAAATGCTTGATTTCGAGAGTGAGCGAAACTAATGAAAACATTGTTGGGGTAAAACCTAAAGGGAAAGACCTAGCACCAAATCCAATTTGCCATCTGATCTAACTTCTGGAGGCAGTCAAAATGATCCTTAGACTTCTTCCCTACCTTATTCCTGTGCTGAGATACAGGCTGCTCCAACCTGCTGTAAAATGCTTGATTTCGAGAGTGAGCGAAACTAATGAAAACATTGTTGGGGTAAAACCTAAAGGGAAAGACCTAGCACCAAATCCAATTTGCCATCTGATCTAACTTCTGGAGGCAGTCAAAATGAGCCTTAGAATTCTTCCCTACCTTATTCCTGTGCTGAGATACAGGCTGCTCCAACCTGCTGTAAAATGCTTGATTTCGAGAGTGAGCGAAACTAATGAAAACATTGTTGGGGTAAAACCTAAAGGGAAAGACCTAGCACCAAATCCAATTTGCCATCTGATCTAACTTCTGGAGGCAGTCAAAATGAGCCTTAGAATTCTTCCCTACCTTATTCCTGTGCTGAGATACAGGCTGCTCCAACCTGCTGTAAAATGCTTGATTTCGAGAGTGAGCGAAACTAATGAAAGCATTGTTGGGGTAAAACCTAAAGGGAAAGACCTAGCACCAAATCCAATTTGCCATCTGATCTAACTTCTGGAGGCAGTCAAAATGAGCCTTAGAATTCTTCCCTACCTTATTCCTGTGCTGAGATACAGGCTGCTCCAACCTGCTGTAAAATGCTTGATTTCGAGAGTGAGCGAAACTAATGAAAACATTGTTGGGGTAAAACCTAAAGGGAAAGACCTAGCACCAAATCCAATTTGCCATCTGATCTAACTTCTGGAGGCAGTCAAAATGATCCTTAGACTTCTTCCCTACCTTATTCCTGTGCTGAGATACAGGCTGCTCCAACCTGCTGTAAAATGCTTGATTTCGAGAGTGAGCGAAACTAATGAAAACATTGTTGGGGTAAAACCTAAAGGGAAAGACCTAGCACCAAATCCAATTTGCCATCTGATCTAACTTCTGGAGGCAGTCAAAATGATCCTTAGAATTCTTCCCTACCTTATTCCTGTGCTGAGATACAGGCTGCTCCAACCTGCTGTAAAATGCTTGATTTCGAGAGTGAGCGAAACTAATGAAAACATTGTTGGGGTAAAACCTAAAGGGAAAGACCTAGCACCAAATCCAATTTGCCATCTGATCTAACTTCTGGAGGCAGTCAAAATGAGCCTTAGAATTCTTCCCTACCTTATTCCTGTGCTGAGATACAGGCTGCTCCAACCTGCTGTAAAATGCTTGATTTCGAGAGTGAGCGAAACTAATGAAAGCATTGTTGGGGTAAAACCTAAAGGGAAAGACCTAGCACCAAATCCAATTTGCCATCTGATCTAACTTCTGGAGGCAGTCAAAATGAGCCTTAGAATTCTTCCCTACCTTATTCCTGTGCTGAGATACAGGCTGCTCCAACCTGCTGTAAAATGCTTGATTTCGAGAGTGAGCGAAACTAATGAAAACATTGTTGGGGTAAAACCTAAAGGGAAAGACCTAGCACCAATCCAATTTGCCATCTGATCTAACTTCTGGAGGCAGTCAAAATGATCCTTAGAATTCTTCCCTACCTTATTCCTGTGCTGAGATACAGGCTGCTCCAACCTGCTGTAAAATGCTTGATTTCGAGAGTGAGCGAAACTAATGAAAACATTGTTGGGGTAAAACCTAAAGGGAAAGACCTAGCACCAAATCCAATTTGCCATCTGATCTAACTTCTGGAGGCAGTCAAAATGAGCCTTAGAATTCTTCCCTACCTTATTCCTGTGCTGAGATACAGGCTGCTCCAACCTGCTGTAAAATGCTTGATTTCGAGAGTGAGCGAAACTAATGAAAACATTGTTGGGGTAAAACCTAAAGGGAAAGACCTAGCACCAAATCCAATTTGCCATCTGATCTAACTTCTGGAGGCAGTCAAAATGAGCCTTAGAATTCTTCCCTACCTTATTCCTGTGCTGAGATACAGGCTGCTCCAACCTGCTGTAAAATGCTTGATTTCGAGAGTGAGCGAAACTAATGAAAACATTGTTGGGGTAAAACCTAAAGGGAAAGACCTAGCACCAAATCCAATTTGCCATCTGATCTAACTTCTGGAGGCAGTCAAAATGAGCCTTAGAATTCTTCCCTACCTTATTCCTGTGCTGAGATACAGGCTGCTCCAACCTGCTGTAAAATGCTTGATTTCGAGAGTGAGCGAAACTAATGAAAACATTGTTGGGGTAAAACCTAAAGGGAAAGACCTAGCACCAAATCCAATTTGCCATCTGATCTAACTTCTGGAGGCAGTCAAAATGAGCCTTAGAATTCTTCCCTACCTTATTCCTGTGCTGAGATACAGGCTGCTCCAACCTGCTGCAAAATGCTTGATTTCGAGAGTGAGCGAAACTAATGAAAACATTGTTGGGGTAAAACCTAAAGGGAAAGACCTAGCACCAAATCCAATTTGCCATCTGATCTAACTTCTGGAGGCAGTCAAAATGAGCCTTAGAATTCTTCCCTACCTTATTCCTGTGCTGAGATACAGGCTGCTCCAACCTGCTGTAAAATGCTTGATTTCGAGAGTGAGCGAAACTAATGAAAACATTGTTGGGGTAAAACCTAAAGGGAAAGACCTAGCACCAAATCCAATTTGCCATCTGATCTAACTTCTGGAGGCAGTCAAAATGAGCCTTAGAATTCTTCCCTACCTTATTCCTGTGCTGAGATACAGGCTGCTCCAACCTGCTGTAAAATGCTTGATTTCGAGAGTGAGCGAAACTAATGAAAACATTGTTGGGGTAAAAACCTAAAGGGAAAGACCTAGCACCAAATCCAATTTGCCATCTGATCTAACTTCTGGAGGCAGTCAAAATGAGCCTTAGAATTCTTCCCTACCTTATTCCTGTGCTGAGATACAGGCTGCTCCAACCTGCTGTAAAATGCTTGATTTTCGAGAGTGAGCGAAACTAATGAAAGCATTGTTGGGGTAAAACCTAAAGGGAAAGACCTAGCACCAAATCCAATTTGCCATCTGATCTAACTTCTGGAGGCAGTCAAAATGAGCCTTAGAATTCTTCCCTACCTTATTCCTGTGCTGAGATACAGGCTGCTCCAACCTGCTGTAAAATGCTTGATTTCGAGAGTGAGCGAAACTAATGAAAACATTGTTGGGGTAAAACCTAAAGGGAAAGACCTAGCACCAAATCCAATTTGCCATCTGATCTAACTTCTGGAGGCAGTCAAAATGAGCCTTAGAATTCTTCCCTACCTTATTCCTGTGCTGAGATACAGGCTGCTCCAACCTGCTGTAAAATGCTTGATTTCGAGAGTGAGCGAAACTAATGAAAACATTGTTGGGGTAAAACTAAAGGGAAAGACCTAGCACCAAATCCAATTTGCCATCTGATCTAACTTCTGGAGGCAGTCAAAATGAGCCTTAGAATTCTTCCCTACCTTATTCCTGTGCTGAGATACAGGCTGCTCCAACCTGCTGTAAAATGCTTGATTTCGAGAGTGAGCGAAACTAATGAAAACATTGTTGGGGTAAAACCTAAAGGGAAAGACCTAGCACCAAATCCAATTTGCCATCTGATCTAACTTCTGGAGGCAGTCAAAATGAGCCTTAGAATTCTTCCCTACCTTATTCCTGTGCTGAGATACAGGCTACTCCAACCTGCTGTAAAATGCTTGATTTCGAGAGTGAGCGAAACTAATGAAAACATTGTTGGGGTAAAACCTAAAGGGAAAGACCTAGCACCAAATCCAATTTGCCATCTGATCTAACTTCTGGAGGCAGTCAAAATGAGCCTTAGAATTCTTCCCTACCTTATTCCTGTGCTGAGATACAGGCTGCTCCAACCTGCTGTAAAATGCTTGATTTCGAGAGTGAGCGAAACTAATGAAAACATTGTTGGGGTAAAACCTAAAGGGAAAGACCTAGCACCAAATCCAATTTGCCATCTGATCTAACTTCTGGAGGCAGTCAAAATGAGCCTTAGAATTCTTCCCTACCTTATTCCTGTGCTGAGATACAGGCTGCTCCAACCTGCTGTAAAATGCTTGATTTCGAGAGTGAGCGAAACTAATGAAAACATTGTTGGGGTAAAACCTAAAGGGGAAAGACCTAGCACCAAATCCAATTTGCCATCTGATCTAACTTCTGGAGGCAGTCAAAATGAGCCTTAGAATTCTTCCCTACCTTATTCCTGTGCTGAGATACAGGCTGCTCCAACCTGCTGTAAAATGCTTGATTTCGAGAGTGAGCGAAACTAATGAAAACATTGTTGGGGTAAAACCTAAAGGGAAAGACCTAGCACCAAATCCAATTTGCCATCTGATCTAACTTCTGGAGGCAGTCAAAATGAGCCTTAGAATTCTTCCCTACCTTATTCCTGTGCTGAGATACAGGCTGCTCCAACCTGCTGTAAAATGCTTGATTTCGAGAGTGAGCGAAACTAATGAAAGCATTGTTGGGGTAAAACCTAAAGGGAAAGACCTAGCACCAAATCCAATTTGCCATCTGATCTAACTTCTGGAGGCAGTCAAAATGAGCCTTAGAATTCTTCCCTACCTTATTCCTGTGCTGAGATACAGGCTGCTCCAACCTGCTGTAAAATGCTTGATTTCGAGAGTGAGCGAAACTAATGAAAACATTGTTGGGGTAAAACCTAAAGGGAAAGACCTAGCACCAAATCCAATTTGCCATCTGATCTAACTTCTGGAGGCAGTCAAAAATGAGCCTTAGAATTCTTCCCTACCTTATTCCTGTGCTGAGATACAGGCTGCTCCAACCTGCTGTAAAATGCTTGATTTCGAGAGTGAGCGAAACTAATGAAAACATTGTTGGGGTAAAACCTAAAGGGAAAGACCTAGCACCAAATCCAATTTGCCATCTGATCTAACTTCTGGAGGCAGTCAAAATGAGCCTTAGAATTCTTCCCTACCTTATTCCTGTGCTGAGATACAGGCTGCTCCAACCTGCTGTAAAATGCTTGATTTCGAGAGTGAGCGAAACTAATGAAAACATTGTTGGGGTAAAACCTAAAGGGAAAGACCTAGCACCAAATCCAATTTGCCATCTGATCTAACTTCTGGAGGCAGTCAAAATGAGCCTTAGAATTCTTCCCTACCTTATTCCTGTGCTGAGATACAGGCTGCTCCAACCTGCTGTAAAATGCTTGATTTCGAGAGTGAGCGAAACTAATGAAAACATTGTTGGGGTAAAACCTAAAGGGAAAGACCTAGCACCAAATCCAATTTGCCATCTGATCTAACTTCTGGAGGCAGTCAAAATGAGCCTTAGAATTCTTCCCTACCTTATTCCTGTGCTGAGATACAGGCTGCTCCAACCTGCTGTAAAATGCTTGATTTCGAGAGTGAGCGAAACTAATGAAAACATTGTTGGGGTAAAACCTAAAGGGAAAGACCTAGCACCAAATCCAATTTGCCATCTGATCTAACTTCTGGAGGCAGTCAAAATGAGCCTTAGAATTCTTCCCTACCTTATTCCTGTGCTGAGATACAGGCTGCTCCAACCTGCTGTAAAATGCTTGATTTCGAGAGTGAGCGAAACTAATGAAAACATTGTTGGGGTAAAACCTAAAGGGAAAGACCTAGCACCAAATCCAATTTGCCATCTGATCTAACTTCTGGAGGCAGTCAAAATGAGCCTTAGAATTCTTCCCTACCTTATTCCTGTGCTGAGATACAGGCTGCTCCAACCTGCTGTAAAATGCTTGATTTCGAGAGTGAGCGAAACTAATGAAAGCATTGTTGGGGTAAAACCTAAAGGGAAAGACCTAGCACCAAATCCAATTTGCCATCTGATCTAACTTCTGGAGGCAGTCAAAATGAGCCTTAGAATTCTTCCCTACCTTATTCCTGTGCTGAGATACAGGCTGCTCCAACCTGCTGTAAAATGCTTGATTTCGAGAGTGAGCGAAACTAATGAAAACATTGTTGGGGTAAAACCTAAAGGGAAAGACCTAGCACCAAATCCAATTTGCCATCTGATCTAACTTCTGGAGGCAGTCAAAATGAGCCTTAGAATTCTTCCCTACCTTATTCCTGTGCTGAGATACAGGCTGCTCCAACCTGCTGTAAAATGCTTGATTTCGAGAGTGAGCGAAACTAATGAAAACATTGTTGGGGTAAAACCTAAAGGGAAAGACCTAGCACCAAATCCAATTTGCCATCTGATCTAACTTCTGGAGGCAGTCAAAATGAGCCTTAGAATTCTTCCCTACCTTATTCCTGTGCTGAGATACAGGCTGCTCCAACCTGCTGTAAAATGCTTGATTTCGAGAGTGAGCGAAACTAATGAAAACATTGTTGGGGTAAAACCTAAAGGGAAAGACCTAGCACCAAATCCAATTTGCCATCTGATCTAACTTCTGGAGGCAGTCAAAATGAGCCTTAGAATTCTTCCCTACCTTATTCCTGTGCTGAGATACAGGCTGCTCCAACCTGCTGTAAAATGCTTGATTTCGAGAGTGAGCGAAACTAATGAAAACATTGTTGGGGTAAAACCTAAAGGGAAAGACCTAGCACCAAATCCAATTTGCCATCTGATCTAACTTCTGGAGGCAGTCAAAATGAGCCTTAGAATTCTTCCCTACCTTATTCCTGTGCTGAGATACAGGCTGCTCCAACCTGCTGTAAAATGCTTGATTTCGAGAGTGAGCGAAACTAATGAAAACATTGTTGGGGTAAAACCTAAAGGGAAAGACCTAGCACCAAATCCAATTTGCCATCTGATCTAACTTCTGGAGGCAGTCAAAATGAGCCTTAGAATTCTTCCCTACCTTATTCCTGTGCTGAGATACAGGCTGCTCCAACCTGCTGTAAAATGCTTGATTTCGAGAGTGAGCGAAACTAATGAAAACATTGTTGGGGTAAAACCTAAAGGGAAAGACCTAGCACCAAATCCAATTTGCCATCTGATCTAACTTCTGGAGGCAGTCAAAATGAGCCTTAGAATTCTTCCCTACCTTATTCCTGTGCTGAGATACAGGCTGCTCCAACCTGCTGTAAAATGCTTGATTTCGAGAGTGAGCGAAACTAATGAAAACATTGTTGGGGTAAAACCTAAAGGGAAAGACCTAGCACCAAATCCAATTTGCCATCTGATCTAACTTCTGGAGGCAGTCAAAATGAGCCTTAGAATTCTTCCCTACCTTATTCCTGTGCTGAGATACAGGCTGCTCCAACCTGCTGTAAAATGCTTGATTTCGAGAGTGAGCGAAACTAATGAAAGCATTGTTGGGGTAAAACCTAAAGGGAAAGACCTAGCACCAAATCCAATTTGCCATCTGATCTAACTTCTGGAGGCAGTCAAAATGAGCCTTAGAATTCTTCCCTACCTTATTCCTGTGCTGAGATACAGGCTGCTCCAACCTGCTGTAAAATGCTTGATTTCGAGAGTGAGCGAAACTAATGAAAACGTTGGGGTAAAACCTAAAGGGAAAGACCTAGCACCAAATCCAATTTGCCATCTGATCTAACTTCTGGAGGCAGTCAAAATGAGCCTTAGAATTCTTCCCTACCTTATTCCTGTGCTGAGATACAGGCTGCTCCAACCTGCTGTAAAATGCTTGATTTCGAGAGTGAGCGAAACTAATGAAAACATTGTTGGGGTAAAACCTAAAGGGAAAGACCTAGCACCAAATCCAATTTGCCATCTGATCTAACTTCTGGAGGCAGTCAAAATGAGCCTTAGAATTCTTCCCTACCTTATTCCTGTGCTGAGATACAGGCTGCTCCAACCTGCTGTAAAATGCTTGATTTCGAGAGTGAGCGAAACTAATGAAAACATTGTTGGGGTAAAACCTAAAGGGAAAGACCTAGCACCAAATCCAATTTGCCATCTGATCTAACTTCTGGAGGCAGTCAAAATGAGCCTTAGAATTCTTCCCTACCTTATTCCTGTGCTGAGATACAGGCTGCTCCAACCTGCTGTAAAATGCTTGATTTCGAGAGTGAGCGAAACTAATGAAAACATTGTTGGGGTAAAACCTAAAGGGAAAGACCTAGCACCAAATCCAATTTGCCATCTGATCTAACTTCTGGAGGCAGTCAAAATGAGCCTTAGAATTCTTCCCTACCTTATTCCTGTGCTGAGATACAGGCTGCTCCAACCTGCTGCAAAATGCTTGATTTCGAGAGTGAGCGAAACTAATGAAAACATTGTTGGGGTAAAACCTAAAGGGAAAGACCTAGCACCAAATCCAATTTGCCATCTGATCTAACTTCTGGAGGCAGTCAAAATGAGCCTTAGAATTCTTCCCTACCTTATTCCTGTGCTGAGATACAGGCTGCTCCAACCTGCTGTAAAATGCTTGATTTCGAGAGTGAGCGAAACTAATGAAAACATTGTTGGGGTAAAACCTAAAGGGAAAGACCTAGCACCAAATCCAATTTGCCATCTGATCTAACTTCTGGAGGCAGTCAAAATGAGCCTTAGAATTCTTCCCTACCTTATTCCTGTGCTGAGATACAGGCTGCTCCAACCTGCTGTAAAATGCTTGATTTCGAGAGTGAGCGAAACTAATGAAAACATTGTTGGGGTAAAACCTAAAGGGAAAGACCTAGCACCAAATCCAATTTGCCATCTGATCTAACTTCTGGAGGCAGTCAAAATGAGCCTTAGAATTCTTCCCTACCTTATTCCTGTGCTGAGATACAGGCTGCTCCAACCAGCTGTAAAATGCTTGATTTCGAGAGTGAGCGAAACTAATGAAAGCATTGTTGGGGTAAAACCTAAAGGGAAAGACCTAGCACCAAATCCAATTTGCCATCTGATCTAACTTCTGGAGGCAGTCAAAATGAGCCTTAGAATTCTTCCCTACCTTATTCCTGTGCTGAGATACAGGCTGCTCCAACCTGCTGTAAAATGCTTGATTTCGAGAGTGAGCGAAACTAATGAAAACATTGTTGGGGTAAAACCTAAAGGGAAAGACCTAGCACCAAATCCAATTTGCCATCTGATCTAACTTCTGGAGGCAGTCAAAATGATCCTTAGAATTCTTCCCTACCTTATTCCTGTGCTGAGATACAGGCTGCTCCAACCTGCTGTAAAATGCTTGATTTCGAGAGTGAGCGAAACTAATGAAAACATTGTTGGGGTAAAACCTAAAGGGAAAGACCTAGCACCAAATCCAATTTGCCATCTGATCTAACTTCTGGAGGCAGTCAAAATGAGCCTTAGAATTCTTCCCTACCTTATTCCTGTGCTGAGATACAGGCTGCTCCAACCTGCTGTAAAATGCTTGATTTCGAGAGTGAGCGAAACTAATGAAAACATTGTTGGGGTAAAACCTAAAGGGAAAGACCTAGCACCAAATCCAATTTGCCATCTGATCTAACTTCTGGAGGCAGTCAAAATGAGCCTTAGAATTCTTCCCTACCTTATTCCTGTGCTGAGATACAGGCTGCTCCAACCTGCTGTAAAATGCTTGATTTCGAGAGTGAGCGAAACTAATGAAAACATTGTTGGGGTAAAACCTAAAGGGAAAGACCTAGCACCAAATCCAATTTGCCATCTGATCTAACTTCTGGAGGCAGTCAAAATGAGCCTTAGAATTCTTCCCTACCTTATTCCTGTGCTGAGATACAGGCTGCTCCAACCTGCTGTAAAATGCTTGATTTCGAGAGTGAGCGAAACTAATGAAAGCATTGTTGGGGTAAAACCTAAAGGGAAAGACCTAGCACCAAATCCAATTTGCCATCTGATCTAACTTCTGGAGGCAGTCAAAATGAGCCTTAGGAATTCTTCCCTACCTTATTCCTGTGCTGAGATACAGGCTGCTCCAACCTGCTGTAAAATGCTTGATTTCGAGAGTGAGCGAAACTAATGAAAACATTGTTGGGGTAAAACCTAAAGGGAAAGACCTAGCACCAAATCCAATTTGCCATCTGATCTAACTTCTGGAGGCAGTCAAAATGATCCTTAGAATTCTTCCCTACCTTATTCCTGTGCTGAGATACAGGCTGCTCCAACCTGCTGTAAAATGCTTGATTTCGAGAGTGAGCGAAACTAATGAAAACATTGTTGGGGTAAAACCTAAAGGGAAAGACCTAGCACCAAATCCAATTTGCCATCTGATCTAACTTCTGGAGGCAGTCAAAATGAGCCTTAGAATTCTTCCCTACCTTATTCCTGTGCTGAGATACAGGCTGCTCCAACCTGCTGTAAAATGCTTGATTTCGAGAGTGAGCGAAACTAATGAAAACATTGTTGGGGTAAAACCTAAAGGGAAAGACCTAGCACCAAATCCAATTTGCCATCTGATCTAACTTCTGGAGGCAGTCAAAATGAGCCTTAGAATTCTTCCCTACCTTATTCCTGTGCTGAGATACAGGCTGCTCCAACCTGCTGTAAAATGCTTGATTTCGAGAGTGAGCGAAACTAATGAAAACATTGTTGGGGTAAAACCTAAAGGGAAAGACCTAGCACCAAATCCAATTTGCCATCTGATCTAACTTCTGGAGGCAGTCAAAATGAGCCTTAGAATTCTTCCCTACCTTATTCCTGTGCTGAGATACAGGCTGCTCCAACCTGCTGTAAAATGCTT
>NW_027145341.1:0-23245 GCF_026170545.1 Melanerpes formicivorus | reverse complement strand
CTGAAATAGCCAGGAGTAAGTAGGAAAGGGAAAGAAACATTTGAAACCCTATTCTTCCCTGGAGTTAGACACCTATACCAAGAACCAATTGAGGAGACTTGGGACCACTGTCTTACTCTTCATTCTGAATTGCATAAATCTGTGGCAATGCCAGCGACAAACAGTGTGAGCAATCTGGCAGTGTAGGCCTAGAGCCTGACATGGTGGTAAGCCATGCTCAGCATAAGTGCAGAGCCAGCTAGCAGTGTAGCATAACAGTGCTGTGCCTGCAGCATGTCACTAAAACGGGACACTGGTGGTGCTGGGCCCCATCCTCTTTAACATCTTTATTGATGATCTGGATGAGGGCATTGAGTCCATCATCAGTAAATTTGCTGATGACACCAAGCTGGGGACAGGAGTTGATCTGCTAGAGGGTTGAGAGGCTTTGCAGAGAGACCTCGACAGGCTGGACAGATGGGCAGAGTCCAAGGGCATGAGATTTAACACATCCAAGTGACAGGTTCTGCACATTGGCCACAACAACCCCATGCAGAGCTACAGGCTGGGGTCAGAGTGGCTGGAGAGCAGCCAGGCAGAGAGGGACCTGGGGGTGCTGGTTGATGGTAGGATGAACATGAGCCTGCAGTGTGCCCAGGCGGCCAGGAGGGCCAATGGCATCCTGGCCTGCATTAAGAACAGTGTGGCCAGCAGGAGCAGGGAGGTCATTCTGCCCCTGTACACTGCACTGGTTAGGCCACACCTCGAGTCCTGTGTCCAGTTCTGGGCCCCTCAGTTTAGGAAGGATGTTGACTTGCTGGAACGAGTCCAGAGAAGGGCAACAAAGTTAGTGAGGGGTTTGGAACACAAGCCCTATGAGGAGAGACTGAGGGAGCTGGGGCTGCTTAGCCTGGAGAAGAGGAGACTCAGGGGAGACCTTATTGCTCTCTACAACTACCTGAAGGGGGGTTGTAAACAGGCAGAGGTTGGTCTCTTCTCCCAGGCAGCCAGCACCAGAACAAGAGGACACAGTCTCAGGCTGCGCCAGGGGAAGTTCAGGCTGGAGGTCAGGAGGAAGTTTTACACAGAGAGAGTGATTGCTCATTGGAATGGACTGCCCGGGGAGGTGGAGGAGTCGCCATCACTGGAGGTGTTCAGGAGGAGACTTGACAGGGCGCTTGGTTACATGGGTTAGTTGATTAGGTGGTGTTGGGTGATAGGTTGGACGCGATGATCTTGAAGGTCTCTTCCAACCTGGTTTATTCTATTCTATTCTATTCTATTCTATTCTATTCTATTCTATTCTATTCTATTCTATTCTATTCTATTCTATTCTATTCTATAAACACAGAAAGTTACCTTGGAACAATAGGACATGCACCTGCATCAACAAACCTCACATGTCATTAGTAGTTGGACCAAGAATCTATAATAGTGCGAAGTGCGTTCACTCATAGGGAACCAATGAAGCTATGCCAACGAGGCTCTCCGAGTTTATATAAGTTGTAGAAGTTCCCTTGATACACACTTCTACCTTTCCTTTCCCTTCTGCTTCTTTGCTTTACTTTACAGTGCTATACTCGCACTATAGTCCTACAATACTGGAAAAATAAAGAAAAAATACTCGATCATATTGGTCAGCTGTATTGACTCCAATCTCCATTGTCTATATAAATCCTTTAGGGGAACAGTAGCTGGCTGGATTTTCCCATTTAAGAGTGAACTGGAGGAACGTTCAGGTGAAGTGATGGTTGGGGCACTCAGCCCAGACACGTTCTGTGACCTTTTCAACTCCTCACCAGCTCTTAGCTTCCACGGAAGGTGTTACTCAGTATAGCCAAGTGTGCAGGATTCAGAAACATTTAAAATGAATGTAAATCTGAGCTCAGATGTGAGGCAGTATAAATCTGTCATCAGTGATAACAACATCAAAGTAAAATGACGAGAAAAGATTAGGTTTCTCTAGGCTACTTGCATGTCTGCAGCTGTTTATATGATGATTCTTGATGCATAATGCATAAACATTCACTGGGCAACAGAGGCCCATTTTGTTTGTTACCCTTCTAAAGTTGATACCTCACCAAGAGAGATAAAGAGAGAAGCAGCTCTCCAGGTCTCAGAGGAAAGGAAAAGCTACATAAATAATGGACAGGATCTGCACCAACTAGCCCTTTACTAAATGTTTTGTAACTACTATTTAGTGAAGTGCATGAATTTCAGTTCCTCTTGTAGCCATTGGTTAGAGACCTCTCTGAAAATCCCCAAGAGTGAACCATCTGGACTGGTCTTACATTAGTCAAATAAAGGAATCATGGAACCATTGCATTTTCTCATAAGTATTTTTACAGAATCTGCACCAGATTACATCCCTAGGATCTCACACCAATAATGTTCTTCCTGTCTACATCCTGAGCTGTTAATAACAAGAGGTTTCCCATTGAGAATAAGTAAGATACACCTCAGAGCTGAGATATAGAACTGAAGTTTAAATAGCCTCCTCCATTACTTAAACTAGTTCTGCAGCAGCATGAGCATGAGCACATGTCATGGAAACATCAAGCAAGATCAGTAAAAAAGACAGAAAACTGCACAGGAACATACAGATCAACTGAAATTATTCATTGAACTATTGATGTAATCCAGGCCCAGGCTTTTATCTGCAGTCTTAATCTTTATGGTTCTATTAAATGCTGCACATAACTGAAGTTATTAGTTTTCTGAGCAATGTCAAGAGGAGGTAAAAAGGAACTGATTGAGAGGTAAAATAAATTAAGCTGGAGAAAGGCATTGAGGTAGTTTGAGAAGTTGTTCAGGGTATGAAATGCTGGTGTTTCAAGGAAGAAAGCAGCTGTCATGTAGGAAAGGGAGGGAGGGAGGGAGGAAGGGAGAAAGGGAGGGAGGGAGGGAGGAAGGGAGAAAGGGAGGGAGGAAGGGAGAAAGGGAGGGAGGGAGGAAGGGAGGGAGGAAGGAAGGGAGGGAGGGAGGAAGGGAGGGAGGAAGGAAGGAAGGGAGGGAGGAAGGAAGGAAGGGAGGGAGGAAGGAAGGAAGGAAGGAAGGAAGGAAGGAAGGAAGGAAGGAAGGAAGGAAGGAAGGAAGGAAGGAAGGAAGGAAGGAAGGAAGGAAGGAAGGAAGGAAGGAAGGAAGGAAGGAAGGAAGGAAGGAAGGAAAGAAGGAAGGAAGGAAGGAAGGAAGGAAGGAAGGAAGGAAGGAAGGAAGGAAGGAAGGAAGGAAGGAAGGAAGGAAGGAAGGAAGGAAGGAAGGAAGGAAGGAAGGAAGGAAGGAAGGAAGGGAGGGAGGGAGGGAGTTAGCTGTTTATGGCTAAGGTGAATCATGCATTTGTGTATGTGTGGTGGGTTAACGCCCTTTTCTGAAAACAAAAAAACAAAGCAGGGTGGAGGGCTTGCAGGTACTTTACCCTCCCTGCAAGGCGTTTCCCCCTGGGAAAGCTGAGTCTGTTCCACTCCCCCCTCCCTGCCCAGCCAGGGTATAAAAAGCAGGACATCATAGCTGTTGGATCTCCTTTTGGCTCCTGCCTCTGCTGGATGAGAGCTACTGCAGCTGCCCTCCTGCTCCTCAGCCACGCGGCTGGACCTGATCCTTTTCCCTGCTGCCTCCGCGCCTCCTCGGAGAAAGACTGGTTTTGTATTATTCTTTTCTGTCCCACTCCCATCCATTCTTGTTCCTTGCCCTTGTGAATTTTTATTTTCCCTGTCATTGTCATATATATAATTTAAAGAGAAATTCTTTGCCTCTCTACTTCCAAGCTGACTCCAGATTGTTGTTTAGTGGATTTGCTGCTTACCCGTTTTTTTTCCCTCTCCCTGTTTGGCGGGAGGACGGGAGGAGTGGGGAAGAGATTCTCAGCCTTTTCCCCATTTGAGCTTTTAACTCCCAGTTAAGGCTCAAACCACTATAGTATGATAAGTGTGACCTATAGCCTGAAGTGGTAGTCTGAGATGCTCTGTCTAGGAAGGTATGCACTTTCACAGGATTTTTTTGTAATATCTCCAGACCAGTCTGGTTTAATCTTTCAATCTGAAGGCCCACTTTGATCATGAGTAGAGAGAGGTTTTGCCTTGAATTTCTTTTCACAACTGAATCCTCTTCACAACAAAATAGAACTGACACTGAAGTATCTTGCTTTAAACAATGAAATCCCATAAAACAAGGAAATCTATTTTGACATCGGAATCAACTTCAAGGAACAATTTCCTGTGAAGGAAAGCTTTTCTGTGAGAAGGGTTCCAGACAAGATAATTGTAAGCAACTAATATTAAGGATTAGTGCTTGTCCAGAATGTACTACCCTCCCCCCCAACCATTAAAATATGTACTTGGTTCAGATTTTTTTCATAATGACAAGTTCTTAGAAACAAACAAACAAACCAGATCTTGTCCCACATTTAAATATTTTGGAGAAAAAAATGAATAGTCATTAGTTCAGAAGTTTCAGTTTTTCTTGGCAAACTGGTATAGAATACAAAAATAATTTTATCTCCCTCCTGTGTTAGTCTGCAACATAATTTAAGCGTAAAAAATATAGTAATGTTACCAAAACAGAATCAGAGAAAATATCCAGTTGCAAGAAACCTCAAAGCTCATCCAGTCCAACACTTGACCCAGCACTGAAGAGTCAACATTAAAGCATGTGCCTAAGTGCCAGGCCTACATACTGCTTAAATACCTCCAGGGACAATGACTGCACCACTGCCCTGGGCAGACCATTCCAATGGTTGATAACCCACTCTGTGAAGAAATATTTCCTAGTATCCAGCCCAAATCTCCCCTGGTACAGCCTAAAACCATTTCTTGACCTGTTGCTTGTCATCAAGGAGAAGAGGCTGTCCCGCTCTTCTACATGCCTTCAGGTAGTTGTAGAGACCAATGACCCCTCAGCCTCCTCTTCTCCAGACTGAACAACCCCAGCTCCCTCAAACTCTCCTCATAGGCCATCTGCTCCGGGCTCTTCACCAGCCTCTTTGCCCATCTCTGAAGATGCTGCATCACCTCAAGGTCCCTCTCGTACTGAGGTGACCAGGCCCAGAACTGAACACAGTAATCAAGGTGTGGCCTCACTAGTGCTGAGTATGGGGGGATGATCACCTCCCTGCTCCTGCTGGCCACCTTGTTTCTAATACAAGCCAGGATGCCATTTGCTTTCTTGGCTGTCCAAATATGCTGACTCATATTTAGTTGACTGTCCACCAATACCCCCAGGTCCCTTTCCAAAGTCACAGCCTTCCAACCACACATGCCCAAGTCTGTAGCTTACCATGGGGCTGTTGAGACCCAAGCGCAAGACCCAGTACTTGGACTTATTGAACTTCATACAATTAGCATGTGCCCAACAGTTTAACCTGTCCAGAACTTCTCAAGTGGTTTAAATAAGCCTAATTCATACATATTATCAAAAGTTGTGCTAGGTTGAAATTAACCCCTCCTCCCCTTTTTCCCCTTCCTATTTTCTCACAGACACAAAACTGAGCCAGCAGAAGGTCAAGAAAGAGGTAAGGGAGCAAGCCACACAAGCCACAAAGAGAAGCAGCGAGAAGAAGAAAAGCATAGTTTGGCAGCAAACTATATTCTAATCAGCAAGCCAATGGAACGATGCAGACAAATCAGTTGTTATTCTTCTGCATCCAATGGCAATTTATTTACCTTTTACTCAACAATGTCCAGAAAATCCCTATTTTTGTTTATGACTAAGAAGACACTAGGCTAAACTTCCACCTCCAAACTATAACAAAAGTATATGATCCCTACACATAAATAAAGTTGAAAAGGACACATAATTCACAGACAGGAGACCTGAATAAAGTGTGTCTAAAGAGTCATTAGCCATTGGAATGGGCTGCCCAGGGAGGTGGTGGAGTCATCATCCCTGGAGGTGTTCAAGAGGGGACTGGACACGGCACTTGGTCCCATGGTTTAGTCATGAGGTCTGTGGTGATGGGTTGGACTTGATGATCTTTGAGGTCTCTTCCAACCTTGGTGATTCTGTGATTCGGTGATTCTGTGGTCAATAGTTTCTCAATCTATATGGTCTTTGAAGTATTGGTGCATCTTACCTATAGTTAAAGAAATACTCATTTTTCTGTGGTACTGATAATATGGAAGGAAATAATTGGATGATACAATCTGTCTATATTTAGACCTAGTCTTCCTCGAAATGTAACCAATAAAATACCATTTTCCTGAAATTCAATACTGTAAATAGTAATGTAAATGTGGCCTTGGTTCTTTAAAATATAGACTGAGTTTGCTACATACCCTGTTTTATGGAAAAAAATTATTTCAATACATTGGGACAAACTCTGGACACATTTGCACTAAGGTAAATCAAGAGTATGTTTGGGAAAGGGACATACTAACAGAAAACAGTATTTTACTTCATTTTACACCAATAAGTGTTTCACACTAGTGGTGGAAAATGACAGAAAGAAAGAAAGCAACCTGATATAACCTGGGGTATAAAACGTTACATGTTACATTCAATTAGAAAATATTAGGAAATTAGCACACAAGGGTGCGCTGATTTAGCATATATTATTGGAATACTGGACAAGTTAGTTTCTTGAGTCATGACATGTTTGTTGGCAGGGCTTGTGGGAAGAACTTCTTTGCACATTGTATATAAACTGCACAACCTTTGCTGTATCAACTTTATGCTCCAATAAACAAGACAATAATGACAAATTATCAAAGCAGTCCTCAGATGTGACCCTCAATTGGAAGAGCAGCAATTTAATGAAGACAAAAGCTAGGTGAAAGCTGCTAATATCATTTACTGATAAACAGATTTTCTCAAGAGGCTCCTAGCTCAATCCCCTGAGGCCCCATAAACCTGCATAATTCCATTTAAAATATTGTGCAATTCACTAAATTAGTCTTTGAACATCCTTACTATCCAATTACGAAGCCCCAGCATGGACAGAATAATGAAATTTTTCAAACTGTGGAATGCATGTGGTCTTAACAAACTTATGACAAACACTGAAATTAGCTTTCAGTTTTGAAGCCAATGTAGGCTACAGCTAATGCTTCAAGTCAGAGATAAAACAATAAAACACTATTGCAGTGGTTAAGCAGGATGAAAAAATAAATAAATCTTTGACTTATACAGAATTCTCAACACAGCCTACCTTCAGGAAAAAGGGGAAAAAAAAGGCAACAAAAAAAAACCCAACAATGTAAGAATTTGAATGATGTTTTTGCATTTGCAAGCTATTTGGCCTGCTTAAGTTCTAGTAAAAGCTTTACTGAATAAAGGGTACAAAATACCTCCTGGACAGTTTTATCTTCCAGGCAGGCAGAAAAAGGCAAGAGTTTCAGAAGTGAAATTTATTTCTGTTCAAGCATTGCAAGCTGTATTATTAAAGCCATTTGTCATGGTTTGAATATTTCTGCCTGATTCGCCATTAAATTGGCCTTCTAATTACCAACTTTGTCATGAAAAGCAGTTGGGCTGCTTCATTCACCAGAAAACTTAAATCCCTTAATAATTGCTTGGTTCAAATAGTGGGGGCAACATTGTTATGCTTAAAATTTAAAATGGATAGGATAGACATTGGGGGAAAAAATAATCAAAACTGAAACAGAATCCATTAAGAATGGTTTCTGATGCTACACAGAGAACACACAGAATTTATTTTTAGTGAGGGATTTATTAATTTAGATGGTAAATATTTTAACATTTAAGATTGCAAATTCCTTTATTTTGAATATATATGTATGTATATATATATATACACACACATACATGCATACATATATATATATATATATATATATAACTGAAATGAATCCATCTAACTTAGGGCAGTGAATATTCACTCACTTAAACAAAAACCCCCATGATCCTAATGTTATAGAGGCTCAGGACAAAGTACAGAAGTGATTGTGCAAGTATTTGTCAAATCTGTGCATCCATTTAGAATGATGATGCACATTGATGTTGTAACTGCTCTTGTAACTGGTTAAGCAGATATTAAACCAAGCTCACTTCGCAGATAAATTTATGGAACTGTGATAGCAAGCTTGTGTCTGAAACTGTGGGTTTTTCCCCTTGTGGTTCTGTCCAGTGAGCTCTGAGCCCCACTGGAGTTACAGTTTATATGCCAAATCATATTTAAAGCATTTTTTAAAGGTAAATATTGACTTGACAAGGTAAATTTCACTATGTGAGGAAAAATTTTGTTTCCCGCATGAGAAGAATTTCAAACACATGAATCAGGCCACACATATATATATATATATATATTATATAGCCTATACATTTACATGCAGTCTACATCTAAATTTACATCTAATTTACATTTGTACATTTCTATTAAGATTTCAGTTATTACTAACCTATCTTAAAAAATTAGGAAGCAGAGAATTAGTGCCCTTTCCTGTAAAACAAATGCTGATCATTGCTTTCATTTGCTGATTGCCAAGTCTGGAAATCTTTTTAGTGCAGACTTTCAATCAAGACTTGGTATCATTCTACTCTCCTTAGACCTTTCTTGCACTAGCATAAAAAGATTTTCCACACTAGGTTGTGGCAGAAAGTCCATCAGTCCCAATTGGTTCCTTTCAATATTTGACAAAAGGTGAAGTGAAAAATCCTTCCAGTGTACACAAAGATGTAAAACATTCTTACTTTTAACTAAACCCAGGCTGGGATATCCAGTTGACCTTGTTTTCGAAGGAAAGATGGTCCATTGTCTGTCTTGGCTAGCCCACTGCCTCTGGTGTGATGTTCTGGTGTGGTAGCCCCTTGCCTTCTGGAAGGCAGCTCCTCCAGTGGTGAACTCTCTCTGGGCCATTCCCTTCTAACAATCTAGTTGCTGCTCCTCATCTTAAAGAAGAAATTCTCATACAAACTGAGATGATTCAGACCCAAGGGCATTGAGTAGGGATTCTGAGGCGTTGCTGCTGTGAATGGGGAGAGTGAGCTGCTCAGATTTCAAATGGACATTGACCTCCCCACTTCTGCTATTGAGAAGGACAGATGCTGCTAAGGATCTTTTTTCTTCCCACGGTCTCCCTTGATATCTGGAGGTGGGGAGTAGGATTCAGCATGTGTTCTTTCATATGATTCAGAATGTGTTCTTTCTTATGAATCAGAATGTGTTCTTATGATTCAGAATGTGTTCTTTCTTATGAAGAGGACATTAAATAATTAGCCTAATTTGGATAAGTGCTAGAATTGACAGTGGTTTGGAAAGAGGAAGAATTTGCTCATGTTTCAAGACTTCTGTGCATTGGTGGTACTTGTCCACCTAGGTGGAGATGTCCCTGCTCACTGCAAGGGGGTTATAGAATCACAGAATTGTTAGGGTTGGAAGGGACCTCAAGGATCATCTAGTTCCAACCCCCCTGCCATGGGCAGGGACCCCTCACACTAGATCAGGTTGCTCAGAGCCACATTCAGCCTGGCCTTAAAAACCTCCAGGGATGCGGCTTCCAGACCTGCCTGGGCAACCTGTTCCAGTGTCTCACCACCCTCATGGGGAAGAACTTCTTTCTAACATCCAACCTGAATCTACCTATTTCTAGTTTTGCTCCACTGCCCCTAGTGCTATCACTACCTGACACCCTATAAAGTCCCTCCCTAACTTTCTTGTAGGGCCCCTTCAGCTACTGGAAGGCCACCATAAGGTCACCATAGCCCCAACACTCTCTGTCTGTCCTCATAGAAGATGTGCTCCAACCCTCTAATCATCCTTGTGGCCCTTCTCTGGACACGTTCCAGCACGTCCAGATCCTTCCTGTAATAGGGGCTCCAGAACTGGACACAGTACTGCAGGTGGCGTCTCACCAGAGTGGAGCAGATGGGGAGAATCACTTCCCTCAACCTGCTGGCCACAATTCTCTTGATGCAGCCCAGGATGTGATTTGCTTTCTAGGCTGCAAGTGCACACTGCTGACTCACATTGAGCTTCTCATCCACCAGCACCCTCAAGTCCTTTTCTTCAGGGCTGCTCTTGAGCCAGTCACTGCCCAGTCTTTATCAGTGCTTGGGATTGTCCCAATCCAGATGCAGGACCTTGCATTTGGTCTTGTTGAAATTCATGAGATTGTCATGGGCCCACCTCTCCAGCCTGTCAGGGTCCCTCTGGATGGATCCCTTCCCTCCAGCATGTCTGCTGCACCACACAGTTCGGTGTCATCAGCAAACCTGCTGAGGGTGCACTCAATGCCACTGTCCATGTCACCAACAGGGATGTTAAACAAGACTGGTCCCAGTATTGGTCCCTGAGGGACTCCACTTGTCACTGGCCACCACTTGGACATGGACCCATTGACAGCCACCCTTTGGGTGCAACCACCAAGCCCATTCTTTATCCACTCAATGATCCATCCATCAAACCCATACTGCACTAGCTTGGAGACCAGGATGTGGTGTGGGACAGTGTCAAAGGCTTTGCTCAGGTCCAGGAAAATTATGTCAGTTACTCAACCTTCATCTATTAATGTTGTGACTTTGTCATAGAAGGCCACCAGGGGTTGAACAGGATGACATTTGATGTTGTCTTCCACCCTGACACGTTCTATAATTCTCAAAACAAACATACTTCAGCAGAAGGTATGCTGGCTTGTGTCCTTGAAAGTCAGGCTCACCTATTAGGTTTCTCAGATTATTACCACTGTATCCTACAAGTGAGGAAG
The DNA here is from genome assembly GCF_026170545.1 of Melanerpes formicivorus. Lineage (NCBI taxonomy): Eukaryota > Metazoa > Chordata > Aves > Piciformes > Picidae > Melanerpes > Melanerpes formicivorus. The sequence goes on along the minus strand of NW_027145341.1, from coordinate 12,611 downwards.
GTCTGCCATGCAATCCCCAAAACGCATGGGTATGGCCATCAGAAAAGGTGATAGGATGAGGAACCAGAAGGTGAACTTTAAGGATTTTCTGTATTACCCAGAACTGTTATTGACAACATACTTTGTGTCTCAGACAGCTGAGAAAAAGGAAGCAGTAGAAGACAGTAAGGAACAGGTACTGAACAGGAAAATAGGAAAATGAAGCAAGCAATGAAGTGAATGACCCTATGTGGTTTCTTTCTGAGTTTTCTTTGACAAGAGTGTTTGGGGTAAATGTGCTTATGAAGCATGATTTCTGAATATTCTTAAACAACTGTCAAAAGTGAAATTAGTGCAGGAAGAAAGCACACTTTAAAACAGAAGTGTTCACAATCTCAGTCCAAAAAAGTTAAAATTCTTCACGTTTCAGAAACTTATGAAATGAGAAAGCCTGGATATACACCTCCCAGGTCAGGATGTGTAATAATCCACAAACTAGTGCCCCAGTGTGCAATAAGAAACCTTAAGTCCTTCTGCAGGCTGTTTCAAAAGCCTTTTGGATGAAGCATTTTACTCTGACTACATCTGTACAGGGCCCTGAATCTGAGTATCTCAACTATAAAGTGGGAATCTAAATCTACCAATGACAAAACTATTATGGATACCAATGGTTTCTGCAAAGTCCTTCTGTTCCAACCACAAAATGTATTTAACTGCAGGGTAGTTTCACAGAGGATGTTGCCACTGACTTGTACATGACCCAGGGGATTATGTGCAGGAAATTGGTGCAGATTACAAGAAATTACAAATAAGTGAATGAGAAAATTTGAGCTATAATGTGAGAAAGAATGGATACAGGGAGCGAGGCTTTGGAAGGGAGGTGGTTTTTTTTATTATCCAGAAGCATCACAGCATCCTGGAGGAGATATGTTTGAGGTCTATACTATGGAGAAAGGAGGAAGAATAAGAGAAGATATTTAAAACAAGAAAGAAAATAGACACAAAGATCTTTCTGGTGGGGATGCTGTCTTTGTACAATGTCCTGACTATTATCTAAATAACAGCCCAATATAAATGATAAATTAAAATTATAACTAATAAGAAGACAGTAGTGGAAGGAAGACATTCTTTGAAATAAAACATATTGCCATGATTGTAAAAGATTAACATTTTTCTTATTAAATGATGAGCTTGCTTTTTAATATCAGCATTATAATAGACTACACTATGAATCTCTTTATCATACCTAAAGCACTGTTAATTCATCTTTCATGAATACATTAGAAGGGAGGATTTTCCCATAGGCAAACACATCATACATATTTGCAAATGTCTTACATAATGATGCAAACCCTATGCACAGAGAGTATCTGTATTATGGCAAAAGGGAGAAACTGCACATGCACAAAAAAAGACTTTCATTCAATTCCATTAAACGCTTAAACCGACACAATACAGTCCAATTTGCTGTATATAAATCTTGCAAGCAAGGAAAGGGCTGCTGTTTAAATTTATTCTTTAGCTTAAATTCGGCCATTCATAACAGAGATTTGATGACTGTGGATAGAACAAATGATTTGTTAACATGTCGATTGCATTTGCTCTTAAAATAAAACACTGCTCATTTTGCAGTTATATCTACCAGCACATTCCTAAATATCTTCTCTGTTTGGGAAGCCATAAATGTTTATTTTGGGCAACTAACTATAAGCATGCACCATAGTCTGCTTTAAAAAATGTTCTTGATATACTACAGTGTGAAAATGAAATTGGGAGTCACAGCTATGGACACAAAATAAATAGTAGACGTTTAGCTTGTTACTACCTAGTCTAGTCTAACAATATTATCTTAATGTCAGACTCTGAATTCATAATGGCCTTGTTGTCAAACATGAAAGCAACCCATTTAGTGCCTGTTTTGCATCTACATGGGAAGTTTTCTTTCCTTATCCACCAGGCCCTAGATCTTCTTGTTGGCATCGTTTAATTTGTTCTCTGTTTTGCAAACGACATTTGTACAGGTCTCATGGGCCTGCTGATAGAAGTGTGGCTCTCTCCTTCCCTTGTGTCAATTATTTTGTCAACCTTTACTATTAGCCACTTAACAAACTGAGGAAAATGAACTTGTGGCTGTGAAGTGCTTACGAGCGCTAAGTCAACCATGTGACAGTTCAAGCTGAACCTAAAAAGTCATGGCACTCAGCAGTCCAAAGGGTTAACAAAACCTCATTATGGTAGGGTAATATATAGAAATGAGGTGTATATGATCACCAACAGAACCTAGAAAAGCTAGAACTAATTTCTTTGGTTGAAATACATAAAATTATTTAAAAATTAGGGAGTTCAACTCCAGCGTCTTTCTGGGAGGAAATTACCAAATAATACACCAGAGCCACATATCATGGCATAAAGCCTATGCTGATCCAGCTCCCAGTGTTCTATCTACAGGACTTTCTAGGCATAATGTCAACTCAGCAGCTGTCTCTTGCAGTGAACAATGTGTCCCAGCTTTCAGTATGTCACATTTCCCAAGTTCCTGTAAGATACCTGACATTAAGTTGAATAAGGAATGTTATTTCTAACAAAAATATACCTTGAATACTTTTCCCTACAAAGTATTATTTCATTTACTTTTCCAAAATATATTAGACTTTTTGTCTCCTCAATTGAAAATCACTATCATGTTTCAGTTTCTAGTAGTCACAATATGACCTTTTATTTTCTGTGTTTGGCTTTTTTATTTTCCTTTGCAAACACAACTACTTAAAACAAAAAAAAACATACACACATACAAGTGGAATCTTTTCAGCCAAAAATCATTTTTACTAGGATTTTTTTTAATCATGGTATTGCCTACTGATTCTATTCTCAATATAGCAAAGGGATTTCAGGGCGTTAATTTCATATGTATGCATGTATATTTGTGTGTGTGTGTATATATATATATATACATACATATATATATATATACATACATATATATATATATACCTACTTAGTTAATACTTATCTGTAGCTATCCACCCAGAGTTCACTGTGCTTAAAGCTATTAATGTACCTAAATGCATGAAAACCTATTTATGTAAAGTATATTTTAGGTTTTTTTTTACTTCCTGCAGAGTAAACCTTTGAATCAGGAGTAGGAATGAGAACCTCCTCCACTCTCAGGTGAGTGATTTAACTACTGAGCCCAATTAGTCATGACATCTTCTTCCTGTGTAGTGGGAGGACACCAGTAAGGGAAATGGAGCAAGCCCTCCCCCCTTACCCTGAACAGATGGTTGCTCATTGATTAGGGAGTCCCTTGAGGGATGGGAACGGTAGGTTTGAACCTCTGCCAATGGAAGGGGAACTACATCCAAGTCCTCTTTAAAGTGAGTTTTACAGTCGCTGAAAAAGAAAACTGCACTGTGAAAACTTTTTTGTGATAAAGACTGCTTTTTGAAAAGGATATAATGCAGTTGTCTGAATCTGCACAGATGATCTTAGGGTGTGAATTCAGGCTGACATTGGCTCTTCATTGGGCAGGTCTATTAGCTCCTGAAAACATATTACTCTTCTACACATTTCAGATTACTCAGCCAGGGCAATGTGGCCTCCACTAAAATGCCTCTGGTCACACTGTCAATATAAATTTAGACTAAAGTTGTTCAGGTACTCTGAGCTCAACACAGCTCTGGATTTCACTTCAAGCTTTTATATTTCTGAGTTATACACAACCAAAATTATTTCTATATTATTGGAGAACTCACCACCAGTGAATTCAGTTGTGGAAGCACTCACTTGTTTTTCTGTATATATTGTGTAGATATGAGCAGCCTCATACCAACACAATATATACAGATTTTAAGAGCCAAGATTTACACTTGAGTAGGGCAGTGAAAAAAGTATTTTTCCTCAGAAATCCACTTGGATCAGACAGAGATATAAATCTTAGTGATAGGATTGTGTATGTGTTCATTGGGTAGGTAGAAGGAAAAGATGGGGTACTTTTCCCATGCGGTGATGCAAGAAGATGGAATGAACTTCCCACTGTCCAGGCACATTCTAGCCTTTGTGATGGAGCAGTTCGGTGGCTGCGCTATACACCTGATTCATGCAGCAGCAAATGAGACTAGGGGCTGTGTATGTCACTTAAAAACTGTCACATAACAATACATGCAGAATCTTATCACTTTTCCAGCCTCTCAATGACTCACAGTACCACAGCATCCACAACTGTCGTGAGACACTTCAGTGAATAGCAGCTGGGCAGCCTTTACAGGAGAGATGCTGGGAAATGCTTAAAACATGCAGTGCAGTATATACCTTTCCTAATGTGAAAGGGAGGACTGAGGAAGCACATGAATGAGACTGTGGGCACAGTGGGGTTGGCTGTGGTGCAATAGACACCTAGACAGGTTTTGTCATTGGTTATACCAGTGAACACGGTGGAAGCAGCCTCACATGCTGAAGGTGTGAAAGCAAGAAATCAAAGTGAGCAAAGTACTACTTATGGCTGTAGAGAGTACCTTGGTATGGACATTTGAGGAAGAGTGCAGAGTGCAGAACAGAAGTGAGAGGAAGATGAAAAATAAGACCTGTCTGCCCTGTCAGTAGTGATATACATATCAATGAACTATGTGGGGGATAGCAGGTCCCTCACTTAACAAAAATCCTGCATTACAATCTCTTTCTGGAACATAGCCTTTATTCTAAGTGCTTCCCACTTCTTTTATCTTCTGAGTCATAAACTCCTCTGAGGCTAATGAGGAAGATAGCAGTATTATTTTCTCTGAATGCGGTATGTACCTACATTTTCTAGCTTGATATTATTCCACTTGACTAGAGAGAATTAAATCAAAGGAGCTGCTAGGGAAAACACTATGCTGGAAAAAAAAAACACAACAGAGATGAGCTATCTCCAGAGAACTGCCAAGTGACAGGGAGCTATTAACTGTGAGACAGTCACCTGCTTATGTCCAGTCAGGTTAACAGGTGTATTTTCCCTGACCAAAGCCTCAGAGAATAGAAAATTAAATTGTTTAGAAGAGAAATAAATCCCTGGCTAAAGAACGGTGGTGTGGGACATATTCAGTTACAAGAAAATGTTGCAGGGAGTGTTGCAGGGGAAGCATCAACTGCCTCCCCAGGCTAGGGGGGGGCTGTCCACTCAGACAGGGAGGGGGTGTGTGTGTGTGGAGAAGTTAACAAAACTCAAGCAAATAGGCAAGATTCAGAAATAGGTCTTCTGTTTTATCTTCTTTCTTCGAGTGGCATGTATTCTGCAATGAATAAATAATGCTCTGTTTTGAAAAGCAACCTTGCAGGTGCCAAATACAGCTGGATTTGCTGCTTTTTCACAGGTGAAAAGCAGAGGGCTGCAGGGCAGTCATCTAGTCTAGATACTGCACAAGTATATCTAAAGAGGAGCTGTGAAACCTCTCACTAGCAGGATTCATTTGGGAGAGACAAGAAGGGCCTAATGTATAGCTCACTATAGTAGTGATAGCTGTCATTTGAACTGTTGTAAGTTGTACTCTTTTTGCTTCTGTCAGATTCTGTTCTGAACCTGAGAGAAACTGGTGCCACATATGCTGGGTGCAGTGAGCTTTTCCTTGCTTTTATATCTGTGTGAATTGCCAGGAGGCATGAGGGTATCACAAGAGAAGTGGCAAAAATAACAGCTCAGTATCCCACCTGCTTTGTAAATAACTTTGTAAATAACTGTAAATAACTGGAGCCTTGCAGTGATATGGGGCCTTGGAAGATGAAAGATATTTTAATGAGAGTTCATTAGGGTTGTGGATGTTCATTGACCTGATATGCACTTCCAGTTCTAAATAACTATTGAAATCCACTGTGAATCAGTAATAAGCAAAGGTGGCTGCTGACTTAGCGTTATTTATAGCCTAGAAGATACAAATATATCATAGAGACTATTTCTACACTTACATATTGGAAGCCTCAGCAATGAAACAGTGCTTAAAGAAAGAGAATAGCAACATACAATTCTTTAAGATATTCTCAGTATGAAAAAAAGCAAGATGTTTCCTAAGGATGACATGCTGAAGCTTCCTGTGCTACGAAATCCATCACACTTATTCTGGAACTACAGAATATTTATACCACTTTGATTCTCAGGCTGACAGGTCACAGAAGCACTGAATTCTCCCCTAAAATATAGACACACATATAAAATGTCTGCACACAAACACATACATAGACATATATACAAATTAACCACATAGTTTTTCTTTCCCCATTTGACTTTTGTATTATTGAGTCATATTGACCAGTACGTCTTCTAAGCATGTGTTATACACGTAACTCACTATTTATTCTGTATTATTAATTCTCCTTGGCAAGCTGAAATGTTAAACAAAATGGTCAGAATATATGATCATGATAAATTGAAACAAATTAGACACACTACTCTATGTAGGAGGCAGTATTGACCTATTCTCAAATGCATTTATTGGGCCAATTTTAAAGCAGAAGAATCACAGGAATTGATTAACAGCTGTTAGAATGCATCTTACATCAATATATAAGTGTATTTTTGGCAGTTTTCAGTGTGCATCTGCAGCCTAAATTTTGCTTCTCCTTCCTCCACCTATCTTTAGTAAGTTTGTTTGCTAATACCAAAGGGTGAAGGGCCAAATTCTCTGAACTCAATCCTATCATCTGTGCTGCTGGTGGAAATCATATAGAAGGAAATAGGAGTATTCAGGATTGACACTGGTTAATGAAGAGACAAAGAACACTTCCTTTCATAAGGAATTCTGCTGTATTGGGTAAGATTCCCTTGCAGTGATATACTTTAGAAATATCTTCAAAAATTCAAGCAAAAAAGCAGTAGAAAACTTGAGAGCTTTTTCCTCGTCCCTCAGCTACATCTCCTCTGCAATCTATACTATTTGTAAGACTACTCACATTAAAAAGAAATGCTGAAAATCTTCAGGTCACAAAGCTACTCAAAAAGGAACAAATAACAAAAATCAATGTTAGAGAGAGATTTTGTTTTCCCAGCATAAAGATTAAAATAATTTAAAATAATCTACATTAAAATGCAAGGTAACAACAACAGTGGTTGTTCATTAATTTCTTTATACAGTTGAATTAATGACCCTTTATAGGTGCTTGTGGTCTCTAATAAACACACTATAATTTTAGTCTGATTTCTATCAGTTAAAGAGCAAAGGTTGCTTTGCTCATAAAGACAATATAGAAGTAAATTCTTTGGTTAAAGATTCAAAGGCGTCTCTGCTGGAGCGGCATGAATAAAGGCACAACATTTAAATACACTGGATTCGATTTGATTTCACAGCTTTTTGCATATTCGTTTTAAATATGCAATAAAAAGGCATTTTTCACCTAGAATGAATTGCATTTGTCATTTGCTACAAAGCCCCTTTCAGAGAAATTGTTGATATTTTTTGCAGAAACTCCTGTACTTCTCCTTCCTTCTGTATTATTTCAATCAGCCATAGATCTTTGTTAGCCTAATTTGGGGACCTACAGAGCAGGAAGAAGGAAAGCACAAAGGAACACACTTGACATATTGGTCTATTTGCTACCTCTTTTAAACTCAATGCATACTAATGAAAGTGATCCAAACTATTCCTCTCCACTCCTCACTTAACAAGCATAATAATAAATGAATATTTAAACTAGCTGCAAATATATTAAGTGGAAACAAATAGGTTTCATTTGTAACAAGTGCACACAGGTTAATTAACAAGAAGGAGCTTTTGTGTTGAAACAAGGCTCCCTGATGCTGTACATGCAGGTGCCGTTAAGGGCCAATTGAGCTCTACAGGATAATTATGAAGTACCATTGTGCTCTACCGTTTGTTAACAAAGTGCTGCCTGCAATTTGCCTAAACCTATAAACCATCATCTGTGATCCTCAGCAGCAATTAAGTGACAAACATCTTCTCATCGGAGACTTGGGAAAACAAAAGAGACATGATAGCATTTAAGGAGCCAGATGGATATTTCAGAATGTCAACCCTGACAGCCTCCCTTTCAACAACAAAATATAAAACAGGAGTCTGCTTGGTACCACGCTGAGGGGGAAAGGGGAGAAGTCACATCCAAATTATTAAGAGGAGGGCAGTGTTAATAATCATAGGAATGCTCATTTGAACAGCTCTTAGTGGGAAAGCCTCGGACTAGCAAACAAGCAAAAGATAAAACCCTTTCCTCTCTCAAAACAGCTGTAGCTGCTGCTCTGTTCACTCTGGGGTTTTTGGTTGTTGTTTTGTTGGGGTTTTGGGGGGGGGGGCAGCGGTGGTGTTTGGGTTTTTTTTTAGTGTTTGTTGTTGTTGTTTCATTTTGTTTTGTTGTTCCCTTTTAATTCTTCCTCTTAGTGTCTTATCTTCACAGAATATGAGTTTCATCCCGTGAATAAAAGCGTAAAAATTCTTTTTTCTAAGAAGAGGACAAACCAACAGACAGAATTTTCTCCAGGGCATAAGTTACTAATTAGTTCTGCAAAAATAGCCTGTATTAGGGAAAATGATAGATCAGCACAAAGAGGCATTTTAAAACAAGAGATCTACTCCTACTGTAAAATAATTGATCTAGAAGTTTTGAGGATGTAATCTTTAAAACGCTTCTGTAAGCTCAGCAATAATTCCAGAAGCTATAAACATTATAAAGGCTGAGCTGAATTAGTTCAATTAATTGCCTGGTTGGGAGACCCTCCAAAACTTGTGGAAGCTCATGTTTTCACAGATATGGATCTTCTGGGCATTTTGTTGCCTGCATTAAATGATGTTGTCTTGATGATCTGTGTAATTGGTAGAGCTAAAAGGCTATTCAGTAATATGAAAAAAAAATTATAAATGTATGAGTTTCACAAGCTAGGCTACATTTTTTCCCCCCTTATTGCTGAAACAATAGCATTTACAAATGTTTTCAGTAACCATTTTGAAGCTACAGCTGAGTGTGTTTTAATACACCGTCAGGTCAACAGCTCTCTTGAAAGAAAAAATCAACCCAAGGCCAAACAGTCAGACAGGCCTAATTAAGTACTTCAGGAGTAGGAGAAGCACTCAGATAACTACAGCTGACTTGACCCTTTTCTTTGTACTTCATTGGTTTCCTGTATACCTTTGCCACTTTCCTCTGGATTTATGTTTTTATGAATTATTTAAAACTGGCAACTTCAGATCTACAATTAGTTTTCAAGGAAATAGATGTGAGAAAATAACCACAACTTAAACAGCTTAAAAATGGCTCTGATCTTGACAGAATGCAAAATGCCAAGTTTTCAGGCCTGCAAAATTAATCACTTGGCAAAAGTGTTATTAATCCCTGCATGCTTTCTGGCCTTTCTTTACAGTGCGCTGTCAAATGTCATGGATCACCTGGAAATCTGAAAATCATGATAGAGCATTTTGATTCTTTAATGGGGGGGGGGGGGGGGGGGGGGGGAAGATGGAAAAAAAGTGAAATCTTGCAGTTTTAAGAAAAAGTGATGAGGTAAACCAAATATAATTAGTATAGATATGCTTTACCTTTGTATGGCATTGCACTGTGTGAGCTCACTTATGGTGGAAAGCTAATGATAAAACATTTTGTCATGCTAGGGATTTGCTCTTTGTTTTTTAACAGTAACAAATATAAGACTAACTGAAACTAGTGTGGAACTCCCAAACAGCCAAGAGTTGATTAGTCCTTTCCCTCCTGAAAATTTTCTCCTTTACCTTACAAGAAATCCTACACCTTGCTCAAAGTTGCATCCTGTAGCTTTCTTTTCAGGCAGATTGATGACAGCCTGCTCGCAGCATCACGAACATCACTTGGTAGCCTTCTCTCAGGTCCAGTAACAGTGCACCACCTTCTAACTCAGCAGGCACAGTAAGCTCCATGTAGAGATACTTTAGCTTTAAGAGGGATCTCTAGGGATCCTCTAGTCCAGCTAACTAGCTAAAGCAAGTTCACTAGAGCAGCTTGCACAGGAGCATGTCCAGGCAGGTTCTGAACACCTCCAGAGAAAGAGACTCCACTATTCTCTGGGCAGTCTGTTCCCCAGACAGAAGGTGAGATGTTGCAGTGGAAACAAAACTTGCAGTAGCAAGCGCTGCTCTGAGAGGTATGCAGTGTCTGGCAGTGTGCAATTTGGGGACAGGAGAAACCAAATGAATGTGAAAATTAATTCAATCTCTTCCATGCCTGTGTCTGCTTTTGGCAGACAAGGACTTCACTGCTATTTTTAAGATGTAGTTAGAGTCATTTTGCTATTAAAATACCAGTTCAAAGAATGTGAGATTGACTGAACACTGATCTAATTATTCACCTTGTACTAAATGGCATCACTTTCACACTCTGGTGAGCAGAATTGACCCTTTGTATCCCAGTGTTTACCTTTTAATTCTTTGTATTTCATTCTGATTGCAAATTCTTAAAAATGGACACACTACAATACACAATACTGGTGGGTTTAAGGTAACTACAGACCTCTCAAGCTTTTGTTTGATCTCAGATAACCGGAAATAAAGCGTTTCAGGGTAAGTATGCAGAGCCTGATCCTGTGTTCAGAACTATAACAGATCTGTATTCACGGTGAACTTCTGACTTTCATTATATTTCTTCATCTTGAATGCTCAATCTCCAGTTACCTCAGCAAACCCCACTGCCTTGGATAAGGATGCACACAAGAAATGCATAACAGCAGGTTACCATCATTCACGTGTAATCATCTTTGTTATCTAACCATTTACAATGTACTATCTTCTCTGCTGGGTTCAGTGTTTTCCTTAGCAGGAAATACTTTTTGGATAGGATAGGGTAGGATAGGATAGGATAGGATAGGATAGGATAGGATAGGATAGGATAGGATAGGATAACCAGGTTGAAAGAGACCTTCAAGGTCATCGCGTCCAACCCATCATCCAACACCACCTAATCAAATAAACAAAATGTGTGTGTACAAAATTTACCTAAATTATGATAAAATTATAATGTATTTTCTGAAACAAAGGCTGAAAAAGTCATTCATGTGACTACACAATTCAGGGGGAACAATTTTTCAAGTCTAATAAAAGTGATAAATGTGTTATTTAAACATGTTTTCAGTATTTAGTTTGCTACGCTACTCAAATAATTCATTAATTGCCAGTTATGTAAATTCCATTCTGTACTTACAGGATTTTTTTTCCTAGTGAAAAGAAATTTTTAAAACACCTATCATTATTGTTTTATTCTCCACTGGCTAGACCTTTTAGAATATTATATCCTGTTAATTTATAAACACATGGGTTGTCACAGCCTATATAGAACAACTTTAAAACACTGTGAAAGAAAAATACTGCTTACAACTAGAGGCTTTTAACCTAATTAGCATAACTAAGCATAAAAAATAAATGATCAGAGACTATAACATGAAAAATAATTGAAAACAATGACTATGTTTCAGAACTGTACAAATCAGACCAACGGTTTGTCTTACATTATTAAGGTCCGAAGAAGAAGGATGGAAAATAAATGGGAAATAAGTACTGTAAAGATGTGTTTTGGGAACTTACATTGAGAGTATGCAATCCAAATTACCCAAGTGGATTTAAATATTTGAGTTTTATTTAGATCTCCTGCCTGTATTGGTTAGGAGGAAAGATAATAACAATCCATTCACGCAGTCCTTACCCACAAGAGTAGAGGGCTGAAGGCAGCAGTTCTAGAAAGCCATGTGCAAGTCAATTAGTGGTAACGTGCACAGGTACAGTGTTTCCCTAGAGGGTCCTAAGTTATCTCAAAAAGCAGCAATGATAGCAGAAAAGGTGATCAAAACCGACAGAGGATCTTTTTAAAACTGACTGGTTGATATAAGCATAAGAATAGGTAGAGGAGCCTGGCAGGGTGGGAAAAGAGAGATCAAGAGAAAAGACAATCCATAGGGCTTTCTATTGTAGGTCTCATCTGGCCCCTATCTGAAAGGAGGCAGAAAGAATCTCTCCTGTCATGTAATGCACCAGACTGAAATTGGAGGAAGGAGTATTTGTCCCCAAGAAATTTTCCACATAATTCAGCCTTAGAGTTCCTGTTTGGGGAGGAAACTTGTACCACACTCCACTCTGCATTTCAGTTACTTCGCAGAACGTATCATTCAAACTGTGTGATTTTTTTAAAGTAATTTGCCTTGGCAAAATAAAGTGCATTTATTTCTAGGAAAAAAATGGCATAATCTGTTCTTTCCCTTTCTTTCTACCAAACAGTAATTATTAGCTGACTTAGAGAATTGTAATGGAAATTTTGGCAGCTAAGATAGAATCTACTCAAATTGGAATTTGAGAACTGTCGGTTTAGCAATTGTCTGGAGACTAGTGAAGCAGGATTGCCGTGTCATACAGAGTCATGGCAAATTTCTCCAGTTTAGTGAACCTGAATGTAAGAAACTGATGTTATGCCAAACTTAAGAACTTAATAGATATCACAGCATCACAGGATGTTAGGTGTTGGAAGGGACCTCCAGAGATCATCAAGTCCAGCCCCCCTGCCACACAGCAGGACCACAGAATCTAGCGCAAGCCACACAGGAAGGCATCCAGATGGGTCTTGAAAGTCTCCAGAGAACAAGACTCCACAACCTCTCTGGGCAGCCTGTTCCAGTGATCTATGACCCTCAAAGTGAAAAAAATCCTCTT
>NW_027145340.1:0-23307 GCF_026170545.1 Melanerpes formicivorus | reverse complement strand
TTTGACTGCCTCCAGAAGTTAGATCAGATGGCAAATTGGATTTGGTGCTAGGTCTTTCCCTTTAGGTTTTACCCCAACAATGTTTTCATTAGTTTCGCTCACTCTCGAAATCAAGCATTTTACAGCAGGTTGGAGCAGCCTGTATCTCAGCACAGGAATAAGGTAGGGAAGAATTCTAAGGATCATTTTGACTGCCTCCAGAAGTTAGATCAGATGGCAAATTGGATTTGGTGCTAGGTCTTTCCCTTTAGGTTTTACCCCAACAATGTTTTCATTAGTTTCGCTCACTCTCGAAATCAAGCATTTTACAGCAGGTTGGAGCAGCCTGTATCTCAGCACAGGAATAAGGTAGGGAAGAATTCTAAGGATCATTTTGACTGCCTCCAGAAGTTAGATCAGATGGCAAATTGGATTTGGTGCTAGGTCTTTCCCTTTAGGTTTTACCCCAACAATGTTTTCATTAGTTTCGCTCACTCTCGAAATCAAGCATTTTACAGCAGGTTGGAGCAGCCTGTATCTCAGCACAGGAATAAGGTAGGGAAGAATTCAAATGCTCATTTTGACTGCCTCCAGAAGTTAGATCAGATGGCAAATTGGATTTGGTGCTAGGTCTTTCCCTTTAGGTTTTACCCCAACAATGTTTTCATTAGTTTCGCTCACTCTCGAAATCAAGCATTTTACAGCAGGTTGGAGCAGCCTGTATCTCAGCACAGGAATAAGGTAGGGAAGAATTCAAATGCTCATTTTAACTGCCTCCAGAAGTTAGATCAGATGGCAAATTGGATTTGGTGCTAGGTCCTTTCCCTTTAGGTTTTACCCCAACAATGTTTTCATTAGTTTCGCTCACTCTCGAAATCAAGCATTTTACAGCAGGTTGGAGCAGCCTGTATCTCAGCACAGGAATAAGGTAGGGAAGAATTCTAAGGCTCATTTTGACTGCCTCCAGAAGTTAGATCAGATGGCAAATTGGATTTGGTGCTAGGTCTTTCCCTTTAGGTTTTACCCCAACAATGTTTTCATTAGTTTCGCTCACTCTCGAAATCAAGCATTTTACAGCAGGTTGGAGCAGCCTGTATCTCAGCACAGGAATAAGGTAGGGAAGAATTCTAAGGCTCATTTTGACTGCCTCCAGAAGTTAGATCAGATGGCAAATTGGATTTGGTGCTAGGTCTTTCCCTTTAGGTTTTACCCCAACAATGTTTTCATTAGTTTCGCTCACTCTCGAAATCAAGCATTTTACAGCAGGTTGGAGCAGCCTGTATCTCAGCACAGGAATAAGGTAGGGAAGAATTCTAAGGCTCATTTTGACTGCCTCCAGAAGTTAGATCAGATGGCAAATTGGATTTGGTGCTAGGTCTTTCCCTTTAGGTTTTACCCCAACAATGTTTTCATTAGTTTCGCTCACTCTCGAAATCAAGCATTTTACAGCAGGTTGGAGCAGCCTGTATCTCAGCACAGGAATAAGGTAGGGAAGAATTCTAAGGCTCATTTTGACTGCCTCCAGAAGTTAGATCAGATGGCAAATTGGATTTGGTGCTAGGTCTTTCCCTTTAGGTTTTACCCCAACAATGTTTTCATTAGTTTCGCTCACTCTCGAAATCAGGCATTTTACAGCAGGTTGGAGCAGCCTGTATCTCAGCACAGGAATAAGGTAGGGAAGAATTCTAAGGCTCATTTTGACTGCCTCCAGAAGTTAGATCAGATGGCAAATTGGATTTGGTGCTAGGTCTTTCCCTTTAGGTTTTACCCCAACAATGTTTTCATTAGTTTCGCTCACTCTCGAAATCAAGCATTTTACAGCAGGTTGGAGCAGCCTGTATCTCAGCACAGGAATAAGGTAGGGAAGAATTCTAAGGCTCATTTTGACTGCCTCCAGAAGTTAGATCAGATGGCAAATTGGATTTGGTGCTAGGTCTTTCCCTTTAGGTTTTACCCCAACAATGTTTTCATTAGTTTCGCTCACTCTCGAAATCAAGCATTTTACAGCAGGTTGGAGCAGCCTGTATCTCAGCACAGGAATAAGGTAGGGAAGAATTCTAAGGCTCATTTTGACTGCCTCCAGAAGTTAGATCAGATGGCAAATTGGATTTGGTGCTAGGTCTTTCCCTTTAGGTTTTACCCCAACAATGTTTTCATTAGTTTCGCTCACTCTCTCGAAATCAAGCATTTTTACAGCAGGTTGGAGCAGCCTGTATCTCAGCACAGGAATAAGGTAGGGAAGAATTCTAAGGCTCATTTTGACTGCCTCCAGAAGTTAGATCAGATGGCAAATTGGATTTGGTGCTAGGTCTTTCCCTTTAGGTTTTACCCCAACAATGTTTTCATTAGTTTCGCTCACTCTCGAAATCAAGCATTTTACAGCAGGTTGGAGCAGCCTGTATCTCAGCACAGGAATAAGGTAGGGAAGAATTCAAATGCTCATTTTAACTGCCTCCAGAAGTTAGATCAGATGGCAAATTGGATTTGGTGCTAGGTCTTTCCCTTTAGGTTTTACCCCAACAATGTTTTCATTAGTTTCGCTCACTCTCGAAATCAAGCATTTTACAGCAGGTTGGAGCAGCCTGTATCTCAGCACAGGAATAAGGTAGGGAAGAATTCTAAGGCTCATTTTGACTGCCTCCAGAAGTTAGATCAGATGGCAAATTGGATTTGGTGCTAGGTCTTTCCCTTTAGGTTTTACCCCAACAATGTTTTCATTAGTTTCGCTCACCTCTCGAAATCAAGCATTTTACAGCAGGTTGGAGCAGCCTGTATCTCAGCACAGGAATAAGGTAGGGAAGAATTCTAAGGCTCATTTTGACTGCCTCCAGAAGTTAGATCAGATGGCAAATTGGATTTGGTGCTAGGTCTTTCCCTTTAGGTTTTACCCCAACAATGTTTTCATTAGTTTCGCTCACTCTCGAAATCAAGCATTTTACAGCAGGTTGGAGCAGCCTGTATCTCAGCACAGGAATAAGGTAGGGAAGAATTCAAATGCTCATTTTGACTGCCTCCAGAAGTTAGATCAGATGGCAAATTGGATTTGGTGCTAGGTCTTTCCCTTTAGGTTTTACCCCAACAATGTTTTCATTAGTTTTCGCTCACTCTCGAAATCAAGCATTTTACAGCAGGTTGGAGCAGCCTGTATCTCAGCACAGGAATAAGGTAGGGAAGAATTCTAAGGATCATTTTGACTGCCTCCAGAAGTTAGATCAGATGGCAAATTGGATTTGGTGCTAGGTCTTTCCCTTTAGGTTTTACCCCAACAATGTTTTCATTAGTTTCGCTCACTCTCGAAATCAAGCATTTTACAGCAGGTTGGAGCAGCCTGTATCTCAGCACAGGAATAAGGTAGGGAAGAATTCTAAGGATCATTTTGACTGCCTCCAGAAGTTAGATCAGATGGCAAATTGGATTTGGTGCTAGGTCTTTCCCTTTAGGTTTTACCCCAACAATGTTTTCATTAGTTTCGCTCACTCTCGAAATCAAGCATTTTACAGCAGGTTGGAGCAGCCTGTATCTCAGCACAGGAATAAGGTAGGGAAGAATTCAAATGCTCATTTTGACTGCCTCCAGAAGTTAGATCAGATGGCAAATTGGATTTGGTGCTAGGTCTTTCCCTTTAGGTTTTACCCCAACAATGTTTTCATTAGTTTTCGCTCACTCTCGAAATCAAGCATTTTACAGCAGGTTGGAGCAGCCTGTATCTCAGCACAGGAATAAGGTAGGGAAGAATTCAAATGCTCATTTTAACTGCCTCCAGAAGTTAGATCAGATGGCAAATTGGATTTGGTGCTAGGTCTTTCCCTTTAGGTTTTACCCCAACAATGTTTTCATTAGTTTCGCTCACTCTCGAAATCAAGCATTTTACAGCAGGTTGGGAGCAGCCTGTATCTCAGCACAGGAATAAGGTAGGGAAGAATTCTAAGGCTCATTTTGACTGCCTCCAGAAGTTAGATCAGATGGCAAATTGGATTTGGTGCTAGGTCTTTCCCTTTAGGTTTTACCCCAACAATGTTTTCATTAGTTTCGCTCACTCTCGAAATCAAGCATTTTACAGCAGGTTGGAGCAGCCTGTATCTCAGCACAGGAATAAGGTAGGGAAGAATTCTAAGGCTCATTTTGACTGCCTCCAGAAGTTAGATCAGATGGCAAATTGGATTTGGTGCTAGGTCTTTCCCTTTAGGTTTTACCCCAACAATGTTTTCATTAGTTTCGCTCACTCTCGAAATCAAGCATTTTACAGCAGGTTGGAGCAGCCTGTATCTCAGCACAGGAATAAGGTAGGGAAGAATTCTAAGGCTCATTTTGACTGCCTCCAGAAGTTAGATCAGACGGCAAATTGGATTTGGTGCTAGGTCTTTCCCTTTAGGTTTTACCCCAACAATGTTTTCATTAGTTTCGCTCACTCTCGAAATCAAGCATTTTACAGCAGGTTGGAGCAGCCTGTATCTCAGCACAGGAATAAGGTAGGGAAGAATTCTAAGGCTCATTTTGACTGCCTCCAGAAGTTAGATCAGATGGCAAATTGGATTTGGTGCTAGGTCTTTCCCTTTAGGTTTTACCCCAACAATGTTTTCATTAGTTTCGCTCACTCTCGAAATCAAGCATTTTACAGCAGGTTGGAGCAGCCTGTATCTCAGCACAGGAATAAGGTAGGGAAGAATTCTAAGGCTCATTTTGACTGCCTCCAGAAGTTAGATCAGATGGCAAATTGGATTTGGTGCTAGGTCTTTCCCTTTAGGTTTTACCCCAACAATGTTTTCATTAGTTTCGCTCACTCTCGAAATCAAGCATTTTACAGCAGGTTGGAGCAGCCTGTATCTCAGCACAGGAATAAGGTAGGGAAGAATTCTAAGGCTCATTTTGACTGCCTCCAGAAGTTAGATCAGATGGCAAATTGGATTTGGTGCTAGGTCTTTCCCTTTAGGTTTTACCCCAACAATGTTTTCATTAGTTTCGCTCACTCTCGAAATCAAGCATTTTACAGCAGGTTGGAGCAGCCTGTATCTCAGCACAGGAATAAGGTAGGGAAGAATTCTAAGGCTCATTTTGACTGCCTCCAGAAGTTAGATCAGATGGCAAATTGGATTTGGTGCTAGGTCTTTCCCTTTAGGTTTTACCCCAACAATGTTTTCATTAGTTTCGCTCACTCTCGAAATCAAGCATTTTACAGCAGGTTGGAGCAGCCTGTATCTCAGCACAGGAATAAGGTAGGGAAGAATTCTAAGGCTCATTTTGACTGCCTCCAGAAGTTAGATCAGATGGCAAATTGGATTTGGTGCTAGGTCTTTCCCTTTAGGTTTTACCCCAACAATGTTTTCATTAGTTTCGCTCACTCTCGAAATCAAGCATTTTACAGCAGGTTGGAGCAGCCTGTATCTCAGCACAGGAATAAGGTAGGGAAGAATTCTAAGGCTCATTTTGACTGCCTCCAGAAGTTAGATCAGATGGCAAATTGGATTTGGTGCTAGGTCTTTCCCTTTAGGTTTTACCCCAACAATGTTTTCATTAGTTTCGCTCACTCTCGAAATCAAGCATTTTACAGCAGGTTGGAGCAGCCTGTATCTCAGCACAGGAATAAGGTAGGGAAGAATTCTAAGGCTCATTTTGACTGCCTCCAGAAGTTAGATCAGATGGCAAATTGGATTTGGTGCTAGGTCTTTCCCTTTAGGTTTTACCCCAACAATGTTTTCATTAGTTTTGCTCACTCTCGAAATCAAGCATTTTACAGCAGGTTGGAGCAGCCTGTATCTCAGCACAGGAATAAGGTAGGGAAGAATTCTAAGGATCATTTTGACTGCCTCCAGAAGTTAGATCAGATGGCAAATTGGATTTGGTGCTAGGTCTTTCCCTTTAGGTTTTACCCCAACAATGTTTTCATTAGTTTCGCTCACTCTCGAAATCAAGCATTTTACAGCAGGTTGGAGCAGCCTGTATCTCAGCACAGGAATAAGGTAGGGAAGGAATTCTAAGGCTCATTTTGACTGCCTCCAGAAGTTAGATCAGATGGCAAATTGGATTTGGTGCTAGGTCTTTCCCTTTAGGTTTTACCCCCAACAATGTTTTCATTAGTTTCGCTCACTCTCGAAATCAAGCATTTTACAGCAGGTTGGAGCAGCCTGTATCTCAGCACAGGAATAAGGTAGGGAAGAATTCTAAGGATCATTTTGACTGCCTCCAGAAGTTAGATCAGATGGCAAATTGGATTTGGTGCTAGGTCTTTCCCTTTAGGTTTTACCCCAACAATGTTTTCATTAGTTTCGCTCACTCTCGAAATCAAGCATTTTACAGCAGGTTGGAGCAGCCTGTATCTCAGCACAGGAATAAGGTAGGGAAGAATTCTAAGGCTCATTTTGACTGCCTCCAGAAGTTAGATCAGATGGCAAATTGGATTTGGTGCTAGGTCTTTCCCTTTAGGTTTTACCCCAACAATGTTTTCATTAGTTTCGCTCACTCTGGAAATCAAGCATTTTACAGCAGGTTGGAGCAGCCTGTATCTCAGCACAGGAATAAGGTAGGGAAGAATTCAAAGGCTCATTTTGACTGCCTCCAGAAGTTAGATCAGATGGCAAATTGGATTTGGTGCTAGGTCTTTCCCTTTAGGTTTTACCCCAACAATGTTTTCATTAGTTTTGCTCACTCTCGAAATCAAGCATTTTACAGCAGGTTGGAGCAGCCTGTATCTCAGCACAGGAATAAGGTAGGGAAGAATTCTAAGGCTCATTTTGACTGCCTCCAGAAGTTAGATCAGATGGCAAATTGGATTTGGTGCTAGGTCTTTCCCTTTAGGTTTTACCCCAACAATGTTTTCATTAGTTTCGCTCATTCTCGAAATCAAGCATTTTACAGCAGTTTGGAGCAGCCTGTATCTCAGCACAGGAATAAGGTAGGGAAGAATTCTAAGGATCATTTTGACTGCCTCCAGAAGTTAGATCAGATGGCAAATTGGATTTGGTGCTAGGTCTTTCCCTTTAGGTTTTACCCCAACAATGTTTTCATT
Source organism: Melanerpes formicivorus (assembly GCF_026170545.1). NCBI lineage: Eukaryota > Metazoa > Chordata > Aves > Piciformes > Picidae > Melanerpes > Melanerpes formicivorus. The sequence continues at coordinate 16,325 of NW_027145340.1, read as the reverse complement.
AGTTTCGCTCACTCTCGAAATCAAGCATTTTACAGCAGGTTGGAGCAGCCTGTATCTCAGCACAGGAATAAGGTAGGGAAGAATTCTAAGGATCATTTTGACTGCCTCCAGAAGTTAGATCAGATGGCAAATTGGATTTGGTGCTAGGTCTTTCCCTTTAGGTTTTACCCCAACAATGTTTTCATTAGTTTCGCTCACTCTCGAAATCAAGCATTTTACAGCAGGTTGGAGCAGCCTGTATCTCAGCACAGGAATAAGGTAGGGAAGAATTCTAAGGCTCATTTTGACTGCCTCCAGAAGTTAGATCAGATGGCAAATTGGATTTGGTGCTAGGTCTTTCCCTTTAGGTTTTACCCCAACAATGTTTTCATTAGTTTCGCTCACTCTCGAAATCAAGCATTTTACAGCAGGTTGGAGCAGCCTGTATCTCAGCACAGGAATAAGGTAGGGAAGAATTCTAAGGATCATTTTGACTGCCTCCAGAAGTTAGATCAGATGGCAAATTGGATTTGGTGCTAGGTCTTTCCCTTTAGGTTTTACCCCAACAATGTTTTCATTAGTTTCGCTCACTCTCGAAATCAAGCATTTTACAGCAGGTTGGAGCAGCCTGTATCTCAGCACAGGAATAAGGTAGGGAAGAATTCTAAGGCTCATTTTGACTGCCTCCAGAAGTTAGATCAGATGGCAAATTGGATTTGGTGCTAGGTCTTTCCCTTTAGGTTTTACCCCAACAATGTTTTCATTAGTTTCGCTCACTCTCGAAATCAAGCATTTTACAGCAGGTTGGAGCAGCCTGTATCTCAGCACAGGAATAAGGTAGGGAAGAATTCTAAGGCTCATTTTGACTGCCTCCAGAAGTTAGATCAGATGGCAAATTGGATTTGGTGCTAGGTCTTTCCCTTTAGGTTTTACCCCAACAATGTTTTCATTAGTTTCGCTCACTCTCGAAATCAAGCATTTTACAGCAGGTTGGAGCAGCCTGTATCTCAGCACAGGAATAAGGTAGGGAAGAATTCTAAGGATCATTTTGACTGCCTCCAGAAGTTAGATCAGATGGCAAATTGGATTTGGTGCTAGGTCTTTCCCTTTAGGTTTTACCCCAACAATGTTTTCATTAGTTTCGCTCACTCTCGAAATCAAGCATTTTACAGCAGGTTGGAGCAGCCTGTATCTCAGCACAGGAATAAGGTAGGGAAGAATTCTAAGGCTCATTTTGATTGCCTCCAGAAGTTAGATCAGATGGCAAATTGGATTTGGTGCTAGGTCTTTCCCTTTAGGTTTTACCCCAACAATGTTTTCATTAGTTTCGCTCACTCTCGAAATCAAGCATTTTACAGCAGGTTGGAGCAGCCTGTATCTCAGCACAGGAATAAGGTAGGGAAGAATTCTAAGGCTCATTTTGACTGCCTCCAGAAGTTAGATCAGATGGCAAATTGGATTTGGTGCTAGGTCTTTCCCTTTAGGTTTTACCCCAACAATGTTTTCATTAGTTTCGCTCACTCTCGAAATCAAGCATTTTACAGCAGGTTGGAGCAGCCTGTATCTCAGCACAGGAATAAGGTAGGGAAGAATTCTAAGGATCATTTTGACTGCCTCCAGAAGTTAGATCAGATGGCAAATTGGATTTGGTGCTAGGTCTTTCCCTTTAGGTTTTACCCCAACAATGTTTTCATTACTTTCGCTCACTCTCGAAATCAAGCATTTCACAGCAGGTTGGAGCAGCCTGTATCTCAGCACAGGAATAAGGTAGGGAAGAATTCAAATGCTCATTTTGACTGCCTCCAGAAGTTAGATCAGATGGCAAATTGGATTTGGTGCTAGGTCTTTCCCTTTAGGTTTTACCCCAACAATGTTTTCATTAGTTTCGCTCACTCTCGAAATCAAGCATTTTACAGCAGGTTGGAGCAGCCTGTATCTCAGCACAGGAATAAGGTAGGGAAGAATTCTAAGGATCATTTTGACTGCCTCCAGAAGTTAGATCAGATGGCAAATTGGATTTGGTGCTAGGTCTTTCCCTTTAGGTTTTACCCCAACAATGTTTTCATTAGTTTCGCTCACTCTCGAAATCAAGCATTTTACAGCAGGTTGGAGCAGCCTGTATCTCAGCACAGGAATAAGGTAGGGAAGAATTCTAAGGCTCATTTTGATTGCCTCCAGAAGTTAGATCAGATGGCAAATTGGATTTGGTGCTAGGTCTTTCCCTTTAGGTTTTACCCCAACAATGTTTTCATTAGTTTCGCTCACTCTCGAAATCAAGCATTTTACAGCAGGTTGGAGCAGCCTGTATCTCAGCACAGGAATAAGGTAGGGAAGAATTCAAAGGCTCATTTTGACTGCCTCCAGAAGTTAGATCAGATGGCAAATTGGATTTGGTGCTAGGTCTTTCCCTTTAGGTTTTACCCCAACAATGTTTTCATTAGTTTCGCTCACTCTCGAAATCAAGCATTTTACAGCAGGTTGGAGCAGCCTGTATCTCAGCACAGGAATAAGGTAGGGAAGAATTCTAAGGATCATTTTGACTGCCTCCAGAAGTTAGATCAGATGGCAAATTGGATTTGGTGCTAGGTCTTTCCCTTTAGGTTTTACCCCAACAATGTTTTCATTAGTTTCGCTCATTCTCGAAATCAAGCATTTTACAGCAGGTTGGAGCAGCCTGTATCTCAGCACAGGAATAAGGTAGGGAAGAATTCTAAGGATCATTTTGACTGCCTCCAGAAGTTAGATCAGATGGCAAATTGGATTTGGTGCTAGGTCTTTCCCTTTAGGTTTTACCCCAACAATGTTTTCATTAGTTTCGCTCACTCTCGAAATCAAGCATTTTACAGCAGGTTGGAGCAGCCTGTATCTCAGCACAGGAATAAGGTAGGGAAGAATTCTAAGGATCATTTTGACTGCCTCCAGAAGTTAGATCAGATGGCAAATTGGATTTGGTGCTAGGTCTTTCCCTTTAGGTTTTACCCCAACAATGTTTTCATTAGTTTCGCTCACTCTCGAAATCAAGCATTTTACAGCAGGTTGGAGCAGCCTGTATCTCAGCACAGGAATAAGGTAGGGAAGAATTCTAAGGATCATTTTGACTGCCTCCAGAAGTTAGATCAGATGGCAAATTGGATTTGGTGCTAGGTCTTTCCCTTTAGGTTTTACCCCAACAATGTTTTCATTAGTTTCGCTCACTCTCGAAATCAAGCATTTTACAGCAGGTTGGAGCAGCCTGTATCTCAGCACAGGAATAAGGTAGGGAAGAATTCTAAGGATCATTTTGACTGCCTCCAGAAGTTAGATCAGATGGCAAATTGGATTTGGTGCTAGGTCTTTCCCTTTAGGTTTTACCCCAACAATGTTTTCATTAGTTTCGCTCACTCTCGAAATCAAGCATTTTACAGCAGGTTGGAGCAGCCTGTATCTCAGCACAGGAATAAGGTAGGGAAGAATTCTAAGGCTCATTTTGACTGCCTCCAGAAGTTAGATCAGATGGCAAATTGGATTTGGTGCTAGGTCTTTCCCTTTAGGTTTTACCCCAACAATGTTTTCATTAGTTTCGCTCACTCTCGAAATCAAGCATTTTACAGCAGGTTGGAGCAGCCTGTATCTCAGCACAGGAATAAGGTAGGGAAGAATTCTAAGGATCATTTTGACTGCCTCCAGAAGTTAGATCAGATGGCAAATTGGATTTGGTGCTAGGTCTTTCCCTTTAGGTTTTACCCCAACAATGTTTTCATTAGTTTCGCTCACTCTCGAAATCAAGCATTTTACAGCAGGTTGGAGCAGCCTGTATCTCAGCACAGGAATAAGGTAGGGAAGAATTCTAAGGATCATTTTGACTGCCTCCAGAAGTTAGATCAGATGGCAAATTGGATTTGGTGCTAGGTCTTTCCCTTTAGGTTTTACCCCAACAATGTTTTCATTAGTTTCGCTCACTCTCGAAATCAAGCATTTTACAGCAGGTTGGAGCAGCCTGTATCTCAGCACAGGAATAAGGTAGGGAAGAATTCTAAGGATCATTTTGACTGCCTCCAGAAGTTAGATCAGATGGCAAATTGGATTTGGTGCTAGGTCTTTCCCTTTAGGTTTTACCCCAACAATGTTTTCATTAGTTTCGCTCACTCTCGAAATCAAGCATTTTACAGCAGGTTGGAGCAGCCTGTATCTCAGCACAGGAATAAGGTAGGGAAGAATTCAAAGGCTCATTTTGACTGCCTCCAGAAGTTAGATCAGATGGCAAATTGGATTTGGTGCTAGGTCTTTCCCTTTAGGTTTTACCCCAACAATGTTTTCATTAGTTTCGCTCACTCTCGAAATCAAGCATTTTACAGCAGGTTGGAGCAGCCTGTATCTCAGCACAGGAATAAGGTAGGGAAGAATTCTAAGGATCATTTTGACTGCCTCCAGAAGTTAGATCAGATGGCAAATTGGATTTGGTGCTAGGTCTTTCCCTTTAGGTTTTACCCCAACAATGTTTTCATTAGTTTCGCTCACTCTCGAAATCAAGCATTTTACAGCAGGTTGGAGCAGCCTGTATCTCAGCACAGGAATAAGGTAGGGAAGAATTCTAAGGATCATTTTGACTGCCTCCAGAAGTTAGATCAGATGGCAAATTGGATTTGGTGCTAGGTCTTTCCCTTTAGGTTTTACCCCAACAATGTTTTCATTAGTTTCGCTCACTCTCGAAATCAAGCATTTTACAGCAGGTTGGAGCAGCCTGTATCTCAGCACAGGAATAAGGTAGGGAAGAATTCTAAGGCTCATTTTGACTGCCTCCAGAAGTTAGATCAGATGGCAAATTGGATTTGGTGCTAGGTCTTTCCCTTTAGGTTTTACCCCAACAATGTTTTCATTAGTTTCGCTCACTCTCGAAATCAAGCATTTTACAGCAGGTTGGAGCAGCCTGTATCTCAGCACAGGAATAAGGTAGGGAAGAATTCTAAGGATCATTTTGACTGCCTCCAGAAGTTAGATCAGATGGCAAATTGGATTTGGTGCTAGGTCTTTCCCTTTAGGTTTTACCCCAACAATGTTTTCATTAGTTTCGCTCACTCTCGAAATCAAGCATTTTACAGCAGGTTGGAGCAGCCTGTATCTCAGCACAGGAATAAGGTAGGGAAGAATTCTAAGGCTCATTTTGACTGCCTCCAGAAGTTAGATCAGATGGCAAATTGGATTTGGTGCTAGGTCTTTCCCTTTAGGTTTTACCCCAACAATGTTTTCATTAGTTTCGCTCACTCTCGAAATCAAGCATTTTACAGCAGGTTGGAGCAGCCTGTATCTCAGCACAGGAATAAGGTAGGGAAGAATTCTAAGGATCATTTTGACTGCCTCCAGAAGTTAGATCAGATGGCAAATTGGATTTGGTGCTAGGTCTTTCCCTTTAGGTTTTACCCCAACAATGTTTTCATTAGTTTCGCTCACTCTCGAAATCAAGCATTTTACAGCAGGTTGGAGCAGCCTGTATCTCAGCACAGGAATAAGGTAGGGAAGAATTCTAAGGATCATTTTGACTGCCTCCAGAAGTTAGATCAGATGGCAAATTGGATTTGGTGCTAGGTCTTTCCCTTTAGGTTTTACCCCAACAATGTTTTCATTAGTTTCGCTCACTCTCGAAATCAAGCATTTTACAGCAGGTTGGAGCAGCCTGTATCTCAGCACAGGAATAAGGTAGGGAAGAATTCTAAGGCTCATTTTGACTGCCTCCAGAAGTTAGATCAGATGGCAAATTGGATTTGGTGCTAGGTCTTTCCCTTTAGGTTTTACCCCAACAATGTTTTCATTAGTTTCGCTCACTCTCGAAATCAAGCATTTTACAGCAGGTTGGAGCAGCCTGTATCTCAGCACAGGAATAAGGTAGGGAAGAATTCTAAGGCTCATTTTGACTGCCTCCAGAAGTTAGATCAGATGGCAAATTGGATTTGGTGCTAGGTCTTTCCCTTTAGGTTTTACCCCAACAATGTTTTCATTAGTTTCGCTCACTCTCGAAATCAAGCATTTTACAGCAGGTTGGAGCAGCCTGTATCTCAGCACAGGAATAAGGTAGGGAAGAATTCTAAGGATCATTTTGACTGCCTCCAGAAGTTAGATCAGATGGCAAATTGGATTTGGTGCTAGGTCTTTCCCTTTAGGTTTTACCCCAACAATGTTTTCATTAGTTTCGCTCACTCTCGAAATCAAGCATTTTACAGCAGGTTGGAGCAGCCTGTATCTCAGCACAGGAATAAGGTAGGGAAGAATTCTAAGGCTCATTTTGACTGCCTCCAGAAGTTAGATCAGATGGCAAATTGGATTTGGTGCTAGGTCTTTCCCTTTAGGTTTTACCCCAACAATGTTTTCATTAGTTTCGCTCACTCTCGAAATCAAGCATTTTACAGCAGGTTGGAGCAGCCTGTATCTCAGCACAGGAATAAGGTAGGGAAGAATTCTAAGGCTCATTTTGACTGCCTCCAGAAGTTAGATCAGATGGCAAATTGGATTTGGTGCTAGGTCTTTCCCTTTAGGTTTTACCCCAACAATGTTTTCATTAGTTTCGCTCACTCTCGAAATCAAGCATTTTACAGCAGGTTGGAGCAGCCTGTATCTCAGCACAGGAATAAGGTAGGGAAGAATTCTAAGGATCATTTTGACTGCCTCCAGAAGTTAGATCAGATGGCAAATTGGATTTGGTGCTAGGTCTTTCCCTTTAGGTTTTACCCCAACAATGTTTTCATTAGTTTCGCTCACTCTCGAAATCAAGCATTTTACAGCAGGTTGGAGCAGCCTGTATCTCAGCACAGGAATAAGGTAGGGAAGAATTCTAAGGATCATTTTGACTGCCTCCAGAAGTTAGATCAGATGGCAAATTGGATTTGGTGCTAGGTCTTTCCCTTTAGGTTTTACCCCAACAATGTTTTCATTAGTTTCGCTCACTCTCGAAATCAAGCATTTTACAGCAGGTTGGAGCAGCCTGTATCTCAGCACAGGAATAAGGTAGGGAAGAATTCAAATGCTCATTTTGACTGCCTCCAGAAGTTAGATCAGATGGCAAATTGGATTTGGTGCTAGGTCTTTCCCTTTAGGTTTTACCCCAACAATGTTTTCATTAGTTTCGCTCACTCTCGAAATCAAGCATTTTACAGCAGGTTGGAGCAGCCTGTATCTCAGCACAGGAATAAGGTAGGGAAGAATTCAAATGCTCATTTTAACTGCCTCCAGAAGTTAGATCAGATGGCAAATTGGATTTGGTGCTAGGTCTTTCCCTTTAGGTTTTACCCCAACAATGTTTTCATTAGTTTCGCTCACTCTCGAAATCAAGCATTTTACAGCAGGTTGGAGCAGCCTGTATCTCAGCACAGGAATAAGGTAGGGAAGAATTCTAAGGCTCATTTTGACTGCCTCCAGAAGTTAGATCAGATGGCAAATTGGATTTGGTGCTAGGTCTTTCCCTTTAGGTTTTACCCCAACAATGTTTTCATTAGTTTCGCTCACTCTCGAAATCAAGCATTTTACAGCAGGTTGGAGCAGCCTGTATCTCAGCACAGGAATAAGGTAGGGAAGAATTCTAAGGATCATTTTGACTGCCTCCAGAAGTTAGATCAGATGGCAAATTGGATTTGGTGCTAGGTCTTTCCCTTTAGGTTTTACCCCAACAATGTTTTCATTAGTTTCGCTCACTCTCGAAATCAAGCATTTTACAGCAGGTTGGAGCAGCCTGTATCTCAGCACAGGAATAAGGTAGGGAAGAATTCTAAGGATCATTTTGACTGCCTCCAGAAGTTAGATCAGATGGCAAATTGGATTTGGTGCTAGGTCTTTCCCTTTAGGTTTTACCCCAACAATGTTTTCATTAGTTTCGCTCACTCTCGAAATCAAGCATTTTACAGCAGGTTGGAGCAGCCTGTATCTCAGCACAGGAATAAGGTAGGGAAGAATTCAAAGGCTCATTTTGACTGCCTCCAGAAGTTAGATCAGATGGCAAATTGGATTTGGTGCTAGGTCTTTCCCTTTAGGTTTTACCCCAACAATGTTTTCATTAGTTTCGCTCACTCTCGAAATCAAGCATTTTACAGCAGGTTGGAGCAGCCTGTATCTCAGCACAGGAATAAGGTAGGGAAGAATTCTAAGGCTCATTTTGACTGCCTCCAGAAGTTAGATCAGATGGCAAATTGGATTTGGTGCTAGGTCTTTCCCTTTAGGTTTTACCCCAACAATGTTTTCATTAGTTTCGCTCACTCTCGAAATCAAGCATTTTACAGCAGGTTGGAGCAGCCTGTATCTCAGCACAGGAATAAGGTAGGGAAGAATTCTAAGGCTCATTTTGACTGCCTCCAGAAGTTAGATCAGATGGCAAATTGGATTTGGTGCTAGGTCTTTCCCTTTAGGTTTTACCCCAACAATGTTTTCATTAGTTTCGCTCACTCTCGAAATCAAGCATTTTACAGCAGGTTGGAGCAGCCTGTATCTCAGCACAGGAATAAGGTAGGGAAGAATTCTAAGGATCATTTTGACTGCCTCCAGAAGTTAGATCAGATGGCAAATTGGATTTGGTGCTAGGTCTTTCCCTTTAGGTTTTACCCCAACAATGTTTTCATTAGTTTCGCTCACTCTCGAAATCAAGCATTTTACAGCAGGTTGGAGCAGCCTGTATCTCAGCACAGGAATAAGGTAGGGAAGAATTCTAAGGCTCATTTTGACTGCCTCCAGAAGTTAGATCAGATGGCAAATTGGATTTGGTGCTAGGTCTTTCCCTTTAGGTTTTACCCCAACAATGTTTTCATTAGTTTCGCTCACTCTCGAAATCAAGCATTTTACAGCAGGTTGGAGCAGCCTGTATCTCAGCACAGGAATAAGGTAGGGAAGAATTCAAAGGCTCATTTTGACTGCCTCCAGAAGTTAGATCAGATGGCAAATTGGATTTGGTGCTAGGTCTTTCCCTTTAGGTTTTACCCCAACAATGTTTTCATTAGTTTCGCTCACTCTCGAAATCAAGCATTTTACAGCAGGTTGGAGCAGCCTGTATCTCAGCACAGGAATAAGGTAGGGAAGAATTCTAAGGCTCATTTTGACTGCCTCCAGAAGTTAGATCAGATGGCAAATTGGATTTGGTGCTAGGTCTTTCCCTTTAGGTTTTACCCCAACAATGTTTTCATTAGTTTCGCTCACTCTCGAAATCAAGCATTTTACAGCAGGTTGGAGCAGCCTGTATCTCAGCACAGGAATAAGGTAGGGAAGAATTCTAAGGATCATTTTGACTGCCTCCAGAAGTTAGATCAGATGGCAAATTGGATTTGGTGCTAGGTCTTTCCCTTTAGGTTTTACCCCAACAATGTTTTCATTAGTTTCGCTCACTCTCGAAATCAAGCATTTTACAGCAGGTTGGAGCAGCCTGTATCTCAGCACAGGAATAAGGTAGGGAAGAATTCTAAGGATCATTTTGACTGCCTCCAGAAGTTAGATCAGATGGCAAATTGGATTTGGTGCTAGGTCTTTCCCTTTAGGTTTTACCCCAACAATGTTTTCATTAGTTTCGCTCACTCTCGAAATCAAGCATTTTACAGCAGGTTGGAGCAGCCTGTATCTCAGCACAGGAATAAGGTAGGGAAGAATTCTAAGGCTCATTTTGACTGCCTCCAGAAGTTAGATCAGATGGCAAATTGGATTTGGTGCTAGGTCTTTCCCTTTAGGTTTTACCCCAACAATGTTTTCATTAGTTTCGCTCACTCTCGAAATCAAGCATTTTACAGCAGGTTGGAGCAGCCTGTATCTCAGCACAGGAATAAGGTAGGGAAGAATTCTAAGGCTCATTTTGACTGCCTCCAGAAGTTAGATCAGATGGCAAATTGGATTTGGTGCTAGGTCTTTCCCTTTAGGTTTTACCCCAACAATGTTTTCATTAGTTTCGCTCACTCTCGAAATCAAGCATTTTACAGCAGGTTGGAGCAGCCTGTATCTCAGCACAGGAATAAGGTAGGGAAGAATTCTAAGGCTCATTTTGACTGCCTCCAGAAGTTAGATCAGATGGCAAATTGGATTTGGTGCTAGGTCTTTCCCTTTAGGTTTTACCCCAACAATGTTTTCATTAGTTTCGCTCACTCTCGAAATCAAGCATTTTACAGCAGGTTGGAGCAGCCTGTATCTCAGCACAGGAATAAGGTAGGGAAGAATTCTAAGGATCATTTTGACTGCCTCCAGAAGTTAGATCAGATGGCAAATTGGATTTGGTGCTAGGTCTTTCCCTTTAGGTTTTACCCCAACAATGTTTTCATTAGTTTCGCTCACTCTCGAAATCAAGCATTTTACAGCAGGTTGGAGCAGCCTGTATCTCAGCACAGGAATAAGGTAGGGAAGAATTCAAATGCTCATTTTGACTGCCTCCAGAAGTTAGATCAGATGGCAAATTGGATTTGGTGCTAGGTCTTTCCCTTTAGGTTTTACCCCAACAATGTTTTCATTAGTTTCGCTCACTCTCGAAATCAAGCATTTTACAGCAGGTTGGAGCAGCCTGTATCTCAGCACAGGAATAAGGTAGGGAAGAATTCTAAGGATCATTTTGACTGCCTCCAGAAGTTAGATCAGATGGCAAATTGGATTTGGTGCTAGGTCTTTCCCTTTAGGTTTTACCCCAACAATGTTTTCATTAGTTTCGCTCACTCTCGAAATCAAGCATTTTACAGCAGGTTGGAGCAGCCTGTATCTCAGCACAGGAATAAGGTAGGGAAGAATTCTAAGGATCATTTTGACTGCCTCCAGACGTTAGATCAGATGGCAAATTAGATTTGGTGCTAGGTCTTTCCCTTTAGGTTTTACCCCAACAATGTTTTCATTAGTTTCGCTCACTCTCGAAATCAAGCATTTTACAGCAGGTTGGAGCAGCCTGTATCTCAGCACAGGAATAAGGTAGGGAAGAATTCTAAGGATCATTTTGACTGCCTCCAGAAGTTAGATCAGATGGCAAATTGGATTTGGTGCTAGGTCTTTCCCTTTAGGTTTTACCCCAACAATGTTTTCATTAGTTTCGCTCACTCTCGAAATCAAGCATTTTACAGCAGGTTGGAGCAGCCTGTATCTCAGCACAGGAATAAGGTAGGGAAGAATTCTAAGGATCATTTTGACTGCCTCCAGAAGTTAGATCAGATGGCAAATTGGATTTGGTGCTAGGTCTTTCCCTTTAGGTTTTACCCCAACAATGTTTTCATTAGTTTCGCTCACTCTCGAAATCAAGCATTTTACAGCAGGTTGGAGCAGCCTGTATCTCAGCACAGGAATAAGGTAGGGAAGAATTCTAAGGCTCATTTTGACTGCCTCCAGAAGTTAGATCAGATGGCAAATTGGATTTGGTGCTAGGTCTTTCCCTTTAGGTTTTACCCCAACAATGTTTTCATTAGTTTCGCTCACTCTCGAAATCAAGCATTTTACAGCAGGTTGGAGCAGCCTGCATCTCAGCACAGGAATAAGGTAGGGAAGAATTCTAAGGCTCATTTTGACTGCCTCCAGAAGTTAGATCAGATGGCAAATTGGATTTGGTGCTAGGTCTTTCCCTTTAGGTTTTACCCCAACAATGTTTTCATTAGTTTCGCTCACTCTCGAAATCAAGCATTTTACAGCAGGTTGGAGCAGCCTGTATCTCAGCACAGGAATAAGGTAGGGAAGAATTCTAAGGATCATTTTGACTGCCTCCAGAAGTTAGATCAGATGGCAAATTAGATTTGGTGCTAGGTCTTTCCCTTTAGGTTTTACCCCAACAATGTTTTCATTAGTTTCGCTCACTCTCGAAATCAAGCATTTTACAGCAGGTTGGAGCAGCCTGTATCTCAGCACAGGAATAAGGTAGGGAAGAATTCTAAGGCTCATTTTGACTGCCTCCAGAAGTTAGATCAGATGGCAAATTGGATTTGGTGCTAGGTCTTTCCCTTTAGGTTTTACCCCAACAATGTTTTCATTAGTTTCGCTCACTCTCGAAATCAAGCATTTTACAGCAGGTTGGAGCAGCCTGTATCTCAGCACAGGAATAAGGTAGGGAAGAATTCTAAGGATCATTTTGACTGCCTCCAGAAGTTAGATCAGATGGCAAATTGGATTTGGTGCTAGGTCTTTCCCTTTAGGTTTTACCCCAACAATGTTTTCATTAGTTTCGCTCACTCTCGAAATCAAGCATTTTACAGCAGGTTGGAGCAGCCTGTATCTCAGCACAGGAATAAGGTAGGGAAGAATTCTAAGGATCATTTTGACTGCCTCCAGAAGTTAGATCAGATGGCAAATTAGATTTGGTGCTAGGTCTTTCCCTTTAGGTTTTACCCCAACAATGTTTTCATTAGTTTCGCTCACTCTCGAAATCAAGCATTTTACAGCAGGTTGGAGCAGCCTGTATCTCAGCACAGGAATAAGGTAGGGAAGAATTCTAAGGATCATTTTGACTGCCTCCAGAAGTTAGATCAGATGGCAAATTGGATTTGGTGCTAGGTCTTTCCCTTTAGGTTTTACCCCAACAATGTTTTCATTAGTTTCGCTCACTCTCGAAATCAAGCATTTTACAGCAGGTTGGAGCAGCCTGTATCTCAGCACAGGAATAAGGTAGGGAAGAATTCTAAGGATCATTTTGACTGCCTCCAGAAGTTAGATCAGATGGCAAATTGGATTTGGTGCTAGGTCTTTCCCTTTAGGTTTTACCCCAACAATGTTTTCATTAGTTTCGCTCACTCTCGAAATCAAGCATTTTACAGCAGGTTGGAGCAGCCTGTATCTCAGCACAGGAATAAGGTAGGGAAGAATTCTAAGGCTCATTTTGACTGCCTCCAGAAGTTAGATCAGATGGCAAATTGGATTTGGTGCTAGGTCTTTCCCTTTAGGTTTTACCCCAACAATGTTTTCATTAGTTTCGCTCACTCTCGAAATCAAGCATTTTACAGCAGGTTGGAGCAGCCTGCATCTCAGCACAGGAATAAGGTAGGGAAGAATTCTAAGGCTCATTTTGACTGCCTCCAGAAGTTAGATCAGATGGCAAATTGGATTTGGTGCTAGGTCTTTCCCTTTAGGTTTTACCCCAACAATGTTTTCATTAGTTTCGCTCACTCTCGAAATCAAGCATTTTACAGCAGGTTGGAGCAGCCTGTATCTCAGCACAGGAATAAGGTAGGGAAGAATTCTAAGGATCATTTTGACTGCCTCCAGAAGTTAGATCAGATGGCAAATTAGATTTGGTGCTAGGTCTTTCCCTTTAGGTTTTACCCCAACAATGTTTTCATTAGTTTCGCTCACTCTCGAAATCAAGCATTTTACAGCAGGTTGGAGCAGCCTGTATCTCAGCACAGGAATAAGGTAGGGAAGAATTCTAAGGCTCATTTTGACTGCCTCCAGAAGTTAGATCAGATGGCAAATTGGATTTGGTGCTAGGTCTTTCCCTTTAGGTTTTACCCCAACAATGTTTTCATTAGTTTCGCTCACTCTCGAAATCAAGCATTTTACAGCAGGTTGGAGCAGCCTGTATCTCAGCACAGGAATAAGGTAGGGAAGAATTCTAAGGATCATTTTGACTGCCTCCAGAAGTTAGATCAGATGGCAAATTGGATTTGGTGCTAGGTCTTTCCCTTTAGGTTTTACCCCAACAATGTTTTCATTAGTTTCGCTCACTCTCGAAATCAAGCATTTTACAGCAGGTTGGAGCAGCCTGTATCTCAGCACAGGAATAAGGTAGGGAAGAATTCTAAGGCTCATTTTGACTGCCTCCAGAAGTTAGATCAGATGGCAAATTGGATTTGGTGCTAGGTCTTTCCCTTTAGGTTTTACCCCAACAATGTTTTCATTAGTTTCGCTCACTCTCGAAATCAAGCATTTTACAGCAGGTTGGAGCAGCCTGTATCTCAGCACAGGAATAAGGTAGGGAAGAATTCTAAGGCTCATTTTGACTGCCTCCAGAAGTTAGATCAGATGGCAAATTGGATTTGGTGCTAGGTCTTTCCCTTTAGGTTTTACCCCAACAATGTTTTCATTAGTTTCGCTCACTCTGGAAATCAAGCATTTTACAGCAGGTTGGAGCAGCCTGTATCTCAGCACAGGAATAAGGTAGGGAAGAATTCTAAGGCTCATTTTGACTGCCTCCAGAAGTTAGATCAGATGGCAAATTGGATTTGGTGCTAGGTCTTTCCCTTTAGGTTTTACCCCAACAATGTTTTCATTAGTTTCGCTCACTCTCGAAATCAAGCATTTTACAGCAGGTTGGAGCAGCCTGTATCTCAGCACAGGAATAAGGTAGGGAAGAATTCTAAGGCTCATTTTGACTGCCTCCAGAAGTTAGATCAGATGGCAAATTGGATTTGGTGCTAGGTCTTTCCCTTTAGGTTTTACCCCAACAATGTTTTCATTAGTTTCGCTCACTCTCGAAATCAAGCATTTTACAGCAGGTTGGAGCAGCCTGTATCTCAGCACAGGAATAAGGTAGGGAAGAATTCTAAGGATCATTTTGACTGCCTCCAGAAGTTAGATCAGATGGCAAATTGGATTTGGTGCTAGGTCTTTCCCTTTAGGTTTTACCCCAACAATGTTTTCATTAGTTTCGCTCACTCTCGAAATCAAGCATTTTACAGCAGGTTGGAGCAGCCTGTATCTCAGCACAGGAATAAAGGTAGGGAAGAATTCTAAGGATCATTTTGACTGCCTCCAGAAGTTAGATCAGATGGCAAATTGGATTTGGTGCTAGGTCTTTCCCTTTAGGTTTTACCCCAACAATGTTTTCATTAGTTTCGCTCACTCTCGAAATCAAGCATTTTACAGCAGGTTGGAGCAGCCTGTATCTCAGCACAGGAATAAGGTAGGGAAGAATTTCTAAGGGCTCATTTTGACTGCCTCCAGAAGTTAGATCAGATGGCAAATTGGATTTGGTGCTAGGTCTTTCCCTTTAGGTTTTACCCCAACAATGTTTTCATTAGTTTCGCTCACTCTGGAAATCAAGCATTTTACAGCAGGTTGGAGCAGCCTGTATCTCAGCACAGGAATAAGGTAGGGAAGAATTCTAAGGCTCATTTTGACTGCCTCCAGAAGTTAGATCAGATGGCAAATTGGATTTGGTGCTAGGTCTTTCCCTTTAGGTTTTACCCCAACAATGTTTTCATTAGTTTCGCTCACTCTCGAAATCAAGCATTTTACAGCAGGTTGGAGCAGCCTGTATCTCAGCACAGGAATAAGGTAGGGAAGAATTCTAAGGATCATTTTGACTGCCTCCAGAAGTTAGATCAGATGGCAAATTGGATTTGGTGCTAGGTCTTTCCCTTTAGGTTTTACCCCAACAATGTTTTCATTAGTTTCGCTCACTCTCGAAATCAAGCATTTTACAGCAGGTTGGAGCAGCCTGTATCTCAGCACAGGAATAAGGTAGGGAAGAATTCTAAGGATCATTTTGACTGCCTCCAGAAGTTAGATCAGATGGCAAATTGGATTTGGTGCTAGGTCTTTCCCTTTAGGTTTTACCCCAACAATGTTTTCATTAGTTTCGCTCACTCTCGAAATCAAGCATTTTACAGCAGGTTGGAGCAGCCTGTATCTCAGCACAGGAATAAGGTAGGGAAGAATTCTAAGGATCATTTTGACTGCCTCCAGAAGTTAGATCAGATGGCAAATTGGATTTGGTGCTAGGTCTTTCCCTTTAGGTTTTACCCCAACAATGTTTTCATTAGTTTCGCTCACTCTCGAAATCAAGCATTTTACAGCAGGTTGGAGCAGCCTGTATCTCAGCACAGGAATAAGGTAGGGAAGAATTCTAAGGATCATTTTGACTGCCTCCAGAAGTTAGATCAGATGGCAAATTGGATTTGGTGCTAGGTCTTTCCCTTTAGGTTTTACCCCAACAATGTTTTCATTAGTTTCGCTCACTCTCGAAATCAAGCATTTTACAGCAGGTTGGAGCAGCCTGTATCTCAGCACAGGAATAAGGTAGGGAAGAATTCAAATGCTCATTTTGACTGCCTCCAGAAGTTAGATCAGATGGCAAATTGGATTTGGTGCTAGGTCTTTCCCTTTAGGTTTTACCCCAACAATGTTTTCATTAGTTTCGCTCACTCTCGAAATCAAGCATTTTACAGCAGGTTGGAGCAGCCTGTATCTCAGCACAGGAATAAGGTAGGGAAGAATTCTAAGGCTCATTTTGACTGCCTCCAGAAGTTAGATCAGATGGCAAATTGGATTTGGTGCTAGGTCTTTCCCTTTAGGTTTTACCCCAACAATGTTTTCATTAGTTTCGCTCACTCTCGAAATCAAGCATTTTACAGCAGGTTGGAGCAGCCTGTATCTCAGCACAGGAATAAGGTAGGGAAGAATTCTAAGGCTCATTTTGACTGCCTCCAGAAGTTAGATCAGATGGCAAATTGGATTTG